>NC_050463.1:33674903-33697403 GCF_903995425.1 Onychomys torridus
TCTGTATGTGTGTATGTAGGTTGGTGGTGCATGCACCATGGCTGTATATAGAGACTTTCTACTATATGTGTCCTGGGACTCAAGGTCATCAGGCTTGGCATCAGGTACATTGACCTAATAAGTCACCTCTCTGGCCGCAGCGTGTGCCCTCTTAAAGCCTCTGCTGTTATCACTTGGTGCTGATGACTGAATGCAGGCTCGTGTATTTCACCACGGCGCCGCATCCCCAGGTTCTGCTCTTTTCTGCCTGATGTTTCTCATTCAGGATGGCAGCTTGGACACTGGTGCATTTTCTCAGGGGTCTTGGCAGCATAATCCTGGACAGGGCTCAGTGGCATTCCTTGACCCTCATGGTCTGCTTGGCCTTTGCCTGCTGATGGAACCGGGGGGGTTGTTTCAGATGAGGCTCTGTAGCAGTAGCCAGGGAGCTCCAGGGCCCTGGCTCTGTCACCCTTGACTCTGTCTATCCCTCCATTCTCTGAACCTTCCTTCCCTTCTAAAACAAGAAGCCATGGACTCGCAGCCTTTTCCTAAGGGTCCCTCTGGCTACCATTGGAATTCCCACTTGTTACCATACTCCATGCACCCCCACCCCCAACCCAGTGCACCAGATCAGGACTTGGGGGTTCTAGGCTCTTCAGGTCCAGCCTCTGAAACCCAAAGGGTGCGTCTCTGAAGTTTAGGCATTCTGGAGGGTTGGGGGTTCTAGCTCTAGTTTGGAATTAGAAAGGAATGTAGGTACCATCTATGTGACAAGCTAAGCTTGTCTAGGTTGTGCTTACATACTCCTAGGAACAGAATTAGCTGCCTCATGCAGCAGACTTACCCTGTTGATTGTGGGGTTTGTGGAGCTGGGTATGCCCATCCCTGCTCCCTCCCATGAGCCTCCACTCCACAGCTGGTTCATCTCCCTCTTTCCTCTCAGCAACTTCAGCATGCCCTAGTTATATCCCAGAGAGGGGCTGTCCAGCTGCTTGCTGTGGCAGAGGTTGGGGTCAGACAACAGCAGGTTCTCACGCTGTCTCTGATGCTAGATCCAAGATCAATCCCGAGTCACACGGGTCTTAGGAACACTGGAGTGGTTTTCTCATGGCCCGATGTCATCCCCTCAGCCTGTCACACTGCCCTGGAGTCAGGCAGGGATGGCTTCAGGCTCACCTCTTTCTGAGGTGGCTGCCCTGCCTAGGGTCACTAGTGCCTGGGGTGTGTGTGTGGGGTGGGGGACAAGCCTGAAAAGCATGAAAACCAGAGAGCAGCGTATGTGGAATGTTTGCCAATGCCACGGGGGCTTAGGTCAGAGATATGGCCCTGTACCGTGGCCCACGGCAGTCCCAGGAATTCTTAAATCACAGTTTACATACTTACTGTCTGTGTGCCTGTGTGATGCACAGCCTGTGTACAGAGGTCAGAGGACACTCTGTATATTTGATTCTCTCCTTGCTCCATGTGGGTACTGGAAATGGAACCTAGGTCTCCAGGCTTAGCTGCAGAAACTCCAGCATGATGAGCCATCCCTCTAGGCTTCTGCAGAGTTATTTTCAGAGATCTCTACTCAGGTGAAACAATCAGGATTCCTTCTCTCTCTCTCTCTTAAAAGGATTTTTTAAAACGTTTTATTTATTTAGTATACAGCAGATATGACTGCAGGCCAGAAGAGGGCACCAGATGGTTGTGAGCCACCATGTAGTTGCTGGGACTTGAACTCAGGACCTCTGGAAAGGCAGTCAGTGCTCTTAACCTCTGAGCCATCTCTCCAGCCCTCTTTCTATCTTTTTCAAGACAGGGTTTTTCTGTGTAGCCCTGGCTGTCCTGGAACTCACTCTGTAGACCAAATTGGCCTCAACTGTAGATAGAGATCCGTCTGCCTCTGCCTCCTGAGTGCTGGGATTAAAGGTGTATCCGTCCCCGACCCCCCAAAACCAGGATTCTTGACTTTGCCTCAGAAAAGAATTTCAGGATGACTCAGTGAGCAACAGAGTTAGAGTTTATTAGGAGACAATTTTTAACACAAATTTAAGCACAGAGGTTCCTAGGAGAACCACTCAGAAGAAGGATCGACACTCCCAAGCATGGATGTTGGCTTCTCAATAGAGTCATACCTAAGGGTCTTAACAGTAGCCATACACATGATTCTGGTTCCTTTCAAGTTACCTCTGAAAGGGTTGTTAAATTCCCCCCTCCCCTTTCTGGTGAATGAGGTCATGCTGTGGTTCCTCAGGTGCCTGGGATAGGATAGGATTGCAGTCTGATAAGCTATGGGTCACAGGGGTTGGACAAGGAGTCCCTGTGAGATTTCCAGGAAATTGTAGGTTTGCTGCTGGGAAGGGAAACAGGCCATACTCAAAGGTTCTCTATGCTTAAGTCTTAAGCGGGGGCTCATTGTTATATTTTAAAACAGGCTCATTTGAAACAGCTCCCTGTGTAAAGAATATTGTTTCAGTGTAGGGTAGGCAACCTTCACAGTAAGTGTTAATTGTGATGGAAGCCTTATTTTGTTTTTGTTTTTGTTTTTGTTTTTGTTTTTGTTTTTGTTTTTGTTTTGAGACAGGGATCTTGCTCTGTAGACCAGGCTGGCCTTGAACTCACAAAGATCCACCTGCCTCTGCCGCCAGAGTGCTGGGATCAAAGGCGTGGGCCACCATCGCCCGGCGGAATCCTTTCTAAAATGTTGATTAATTTGCTTTGTATGTGTATGTAAGTGCAGGGGCATGTGAGCTACAGCACACAGGCGGAGGTCAGAGGATAACTCATGGGAGTTGGTTCTCTCTCTTCTGTCTCCTTATGGGATGCCAGAATCAAACTCAGGTCATCAGGCCTGTATGCAAAGGCCTTTACCTGCTAAGCCTCACCAGCCCCGTGCTGGAACCCTTGACTCTCTGATGGAGAGGGACTTCAACCAGACTCAGAGGTAACTAAGGGTCTCCTTTCCAGTTTCAAGTCCCTTCACTTTCCCTGTCTTTCTGTTCTTCCTCGGAGCTAATAATAACAATGGGTTTGAGACCTGGTTTCTGATCCTTACCAGTTGGGTGACCTTACGGAGTTCCACCGTGCCTCTTGGATACAGCTAATCACACCCCCTCCTGCAGGGGAGGTGGGAGACTTCCACCCCACTTCTAGCCCAGCTCCCACATGCATTTTCTGAATATAGCTTTGCACACTTGCCAGACCCCCAGGCATCAAGTTTCCTGGGGGCAGTTCCAACCCAGAGTGCTCCAAGAAGGGTCCTTTGTGCCTTTCACTCACGGGTAGATAAGTTACCTATGCAAGGAGCTGAGTCTGAGCTGATTAAGGCTGAGTCCGAGACAGGAGTCGGGATGGTGTGGGGACTCAGCCCAGCTTATTGACATGAGGCGGTTCAGATAAGGTGGTGGCTGGTGGGCTGTTGAGCAGGGTGAGGGAGTTGTTTCTTCTTTCTTTTCTACCTTTACTTTGGTTGGATTTCTTATCTTTGAGATACATTTGCTAGGTAGCTGAGGGTGACTTCGTGACTTTAAACTCCTGACCACCTTGTCTCCACCCTTCAAGTGCCAGGATTCCAGGCATGTGCCCTTCGCGCCTGGGTTTTTGTGGTGCTGAGGATCAAACTCAGGGGTTTGTGCATACTAGGCGAACACTCTACTAACGGAGCTACATCCACTATTTTCAGAATGTTCAAGTCCCCCAGCCCAGGTTGTGACATCCCAGAGACTAGGGTGTCGTGAATATGACTGGAATCCAGCCACCTGCCCTGGGACTGTTTTAGAGTATACCTAAAAGAAAGAGGTGAGGAGCTGGGCCAGCAACAGTTCACAAAGAACATGCTGGAATAAATGTCATCTGGAATTAAGAGCCTGCTATCTGGTTCTGTCTTCTTTGATATTTTTATCAAAGGCTTGAATAATGGCCCTGAAGGCTGGATTATCAAATCAGGGGGAGATGTGGAGCTGGAGAGAAGGGAGGAATCGATGTGATATGGGACAGGGCTTTGACCCTGGAACATCATGGAAAACCTGGGATGCTGGTATGGTCTAAGTGTACCGTCTTGTATCAGCACAGAACGGAGCGGTAAGTCAGTCCCAGCACAGGAGAAGCTGGCCCCAAGGTGTGTAACCCCAATATTTTCTCTCACCTAAGTATCTGCCAACAGAACACACAGCCAAGGACAAAGAGATGTTCTCTATTCACCCCAGTCCAGACAATTAGCAGGAGGGAGGAAGATGGGAGAGAGAGGATGGCTGTGGTTGCTGGTTGAAAACCTGGGCATGCCGGGCAGTGGTGCCTTTAATCCCAGCACTCAGGAGGCAGAGGCAGGTGGATCTCTGTGAGTTCGAGCCTAGCCTGGTCTACAGAGTGAGTTCCAGGACAGGTTCCAAAGCTACAGAGAGAAACCCTGTTTCGAAAAAAACAAAAACAAAAACAAAAGGCCTGGGCATGTAACCCAGTCATGGTGGCAGCAGGACTTGCTTAAACACCCTGCAAAGAGAGGGCATCTCTTCTCTGGGACTGTCCTTGACTCCTCCTCTGTTCCTGTGACGGACAGGGTAGAACAGAAGTAGGAGTGGCAGGGTCTCATGGGCATTATCTGGCATGGTCAGCATGCATGAGTATCCCATGTGCTGACTGAACAATGAACCATAGCCGAGGGCTGGTTTGGGGACCAAAGGAGGCTGTGGGGCTCTCTAGGGGCAGCACTTTGGAAAAATCAGTTTGCCTCTCCATGGCTCCTGCAAGGACTCTGGACCCCAGTGAGGGCTGGCACCTGCATCCTGGCCTCAGAGAGGGTTCCGCAGACTCTTTTCTCATTCTTCCCAGCTGGCTGTGGAACAGCCAGAAATAGAAAGAGGGAGTGGAGGAGGCTGCATCTCTCCCATGTCTAAGTTCCTTGCCCGAGCCGGAGGCTTGGTCTGTCCTGGGAGCAGGGAAACACTAGTGTTCAGTGCATTTAATGGAAGTTTCCAACTGAACCAGATTGGCCTGGGGGCCTCTTTAGAGCCTAGGTTGGCGACACGTCTTTGTCACTGGCCCTCAATATCTTTTAAGAGTCAGGAATAAGAGGTGCAACCCAGGCTAGCGCTAGACTCTGAAGGGAAGGTGAACAAACCATCCAGCCAAACCCGTTTCTTCTTCCTTGGGGTCTTCCAGGTTTAAGACTGCGCACGTCCCATTCCAGAAGTCTGAGGGCCATGGGGTTTTCAGTAGCCAGTAGCAGAAAATCCATTTGGGTCCCTCACCTTCCATTTCCAGACAAGAGCTCCTCCAGGTGGGGGCCCCTGGGTTTTCTCAGTAAGCCAGCAAAGCCCTTTCTCATCCTTTCTTCCTCTACCATCTTCCTCGGGTCGACAATGTTTCCCTCAAGGTCACAAGATGGCTGCCATAGTTCTGACAGGTACATAGATAGGCCTATCTAGTCAAAGTATAGGGGCATTTCCTTCCCTCTGATGCCTTTACAGGAAGAAGGCCTTTCCCGGTAGTCCCACTGAAGCCATACCTGGAGAGCTCCAACCTGAGACAGAGCCTAATGTTGGCATCCCTAGGATCAGCTGAGTCCCAGGGCTTGGGTTTGGGGAAGGATGAGCCTCTGAGAAATGTCAGCACGCTGTCATCAAGCAGAAGATTGCTGGAACGGCTCTCGCTTTGGTAGCCCACCGAATCTGCCACCATGGCTCTTATGACAAACTCCAGTGAGGTCTTGGTGGCTTGTGAACTCAGAGGAGGCAGCTTTCTGAAAGTCGATGAATGCTTGGCTTCTGTTCCTAGGGGAATGGCATTCAGAGAGGAGGAGGGGACAAGCACCACCTCTGTGTTGGCTGGGCCCAGGCCTATGTGGCACATCTACGTGGCATGTCTATGTGGCACATCAAGCCCCTGGGCCAGAGAAATGCTGAAGCTGTTCTTGAGAAGGGGCCAGGCTGGTGGGGCATCTAGATGTACATTTACAGGAAAGGGGCAGAACAGCTGGGAATTTAACCTAAGAAGGCCTGGGAGTTCCTGTCCATCTGGAGGGCCATCTTGACTTGTTTGGGTGACATCATCTGCCCTCTGGTGAGAACCTCAAAGCAGTTCTTGTCTCAATGGGAAGAAGACATGGTGGTCCTTAGAACTGCCATGTAGTGGGGGGAGGGGCCACCCATAGCATGGGGTCCTGTGGGCTGGGTCTGTTCAGCAGATTCTTGCCTAGGGAGGGGCTGAGAGGCAAAGCTGGGTGTAGTACAGTGGGAGAGTGGAATTCAGTCCCAGGTCCTAGAGGGCCCATTCTCCAACCTCTGGGACCTCCTTTGGGAAGGACCAGAAGGACATCTCTACACGGCCCCTGGCAGGCAAATGTCTAGAGCTTCCTGGTTCCTCATATTAAGGCAGAACACGACTCTTAAAGAAGGGGTGAGGTCCAGAGCGAGGCCAGTGGATTGCAGGACCTGGCAGACCCCCTGTGCTGGGGGCAGCCTTGCTCTGCAGGGTTTAACCCTCACAGTGTCTCTACAGCCCTGACGCTGGAGAGTTTAAGATCTCAGGCCTCCTGAAGTGAGACTATAACATTCTGTGGCTATGGATGACCCGGCCACAGGTGCCCTCTTCCTGGGAACAAGAACTGTGAAGATGTGTAGAGGTGGCCTGGGTCAAAGGCAGGATCTTTGTCCCCTCCTGTCGAGGGCAGGGATTGTTGGCTGGACATTCTACTGGTCTTGGTCCGAAGTCCAGGGCACAGGGTGAAATGGGTGAAGTGTCCCCACTCTCTGTCCCTGTTTACCAATGACTTCTGGAACTGTGTCCACCTGGATTCTCCCTAAGTCTGGGACCTGTCCAGCCCTCTGAGAGGCTGTAAACAACAGGGCACTGGCTGTCTCAGATCTCTCAGGACCTGACTGCTTTCCTGGCCCAGCACAGCAGTTACTGAGGAGACACTTTAGTCTATGCTCAGTGCCTCTGATACCAAGTTCTGTGACCTTAGTCAAATGGCAAGACCTTGGTCTTCCTGATAAGGGTGTTAATTCATGTTTAACTTACAATGTTGTCCTGGTGGTCAAATGTTTTCGATGTGGACCCTCTAGGTGTTTTGTGTGTGTGTCACTGGCTAGAAGGGATCAGAGAGACCCATGTCATCACAGTCCCACCCACGAGTCCTCTATGCAGCTGGGAGACAAGGGGGCGTGAGTCTCCCAGTTTGTTCAGATGTGAGGTAATTTCCAGCATCAGAGTGACTCAATTCCAGGATTAGCACTTTCTCCCAGTGAGAAGCCGAGGATCCAGGCTCACTTGTTCTCTCTTTGTCTCTCTCTCTGTCTCTGTTTCTCTGTCTCTCTGTCTCTCTGTCTCTCTCTCTGTCTCTGTATGTTGTGTTTGTGTGTGTGTGTGTGTGTGTGTGTGTGTGTGTGTACAAGCCAGGATCTATGACTACTAGCCCTGGCTGTACCATTGTCTTGCTGCTTGACCTTGAACCTATCATTTCTTTACTGTGAACCCAGTCCTTTCCTCCGACAGGTAGGAATTGGCCCTTTGATCTGGGGACCCGTTCACACACACACACACACACATACACACACACACACACACATTTCTCCATATCGGTTGGCAAGGAGGGTAGGAGCAGCCAGAGGTCTGTTGATGCAACATCACAGGAGACCCCGAATCCACCCGAGACTGGCCTTGTGAGGTGAGGTAGAGAGGGAACCTTGGTCTCATACTCCTCAATGGCCAAACCTTTTCTGAAGACAATGACCACTGCCAGGCAGTGTCTAATAGGGTGAGGGAGGACACATGCTTCATCCATGTAGCCATTAGCCTGGGTCCCAGGCTCAGCTGTGTTACCAACTCACTGTCTGGTTTTGGACCAGAGTGCTGCTCTGAGCCTTGTTTGACTTGGTACATAGTGAACTTTGCTTGTGTATTTCATATTGTTAGAGTTGTCAGTTACAGATGGATTACAAATCATTGAGGCCTAAATTTACTTGTTTGTTTGTTTATTCATTCATCCACCCTTTCATTGAGGATCCTGTGTACCCCAGGTTGGCCTTAAACTCACTAGGTAGCCAAGGATGACCTTGAACTCCTGATCATCCTGCCTTCACCTCTGGAGTGCTGGGATTATAGGCATGTGCTGCCACCTCTATGCAGTGCATGGGGAGCAGACACAGGGCTCTGTGCCTGCTAGGCCAAGTACTCTACCAACTGAGCTACATCCACAGCCCCTAGATCCTTTCAAATATAATGGGGGACAAGAGGGATGGATGAGACCTATTTCTCTCTCAGCGAGATTGTCACATCTTGAGCAGGTCCCAAAGCACACTGGGGGATCCAGGATGTGAACAAGTGTCAGGCAAACAGAGGAGCTGGTGTGGAATGAGTTTGATTGGCCCCAGTTTAAGTAAAAAAAAAAAAAAAAAAAAAAGCAGTGTTTTTGCTGTGGGACCTCTCAGAACCTTTACTGTGCTAAGAAGTTTGTGGGGTTCCAACAGTGGGTGACTTGTGAAGCTTTCTATCAAATTCCTTTGATCCAGGACTACCCTTTTCTTCCCTTTTGGTGTTTTGAGACAGGCTATATAGGCAGGCTGACCCTAAACTCATGTCCATCTTCCTGCCTTAGTCTCCCGCACTGAGGATTATAGGTGTGAGTCACCAAGGCCCGCTCAGCACCTTCCCTATGAGTCACTTGACACATACTTAGAGAGGCGCTATCATGGCATCCCTCTTTGTCTCTTGGCTCCCAGGAAGCTTGTTCCCATTGATGCACACCCAAGTCGCCACGCTGGAACTTAGGATATTTGTTCCCACTCCCTCTCCGGTGCAGATTAGCAGCTTCTGTTTTTCCTGTGTCTTTCAGTTCAGGTAGCCTCAGAGGTAAAGAGGATGGGGTTGGCAGTGTCTGGACATGAAGATCCCGTATTAGTGTTGAGCTCTGGGGAGCTGTGGGTGGGGCTGGGGTCCCCTCTGGGAATCCTTGCAACGTCTGTTTGTGGTAGCTTTGCCCAGGCGATGTTGAAAGAAGGGCAAAAGCCATCATGCTTGTGTCCTGAAAACACTGCTTGAGAAGTATGGGTGACCTTGTGCTGGCCACCACTGACCTCCAGAAGGACCCACCTTTGCTGACGCTGCATTTCTGAGAGCTAAGAGAAGCAGGAGCCTTTGAGCCCTGATTGCGATGGAGTAGTTTTAGGAGTAGGTGAGCCAGGGTTCTGCTGTGCCCACCCTGAGGGCAGCAGATTACCAATGAACATGTCCTAAAACCTTGGGATGGCCAGAGGTGCATCATAGGGAGGCTGGCTGTATCTTGGAGAGGTCACAGCCTTTACCCCTTTTTTCTTTGAACCTAGAATCTCCCTCCCCACAAACATGTCCCCTTCTCTCTTCAATAGGTCTATGTAGGTAGGAGGGAAGGTTAGGGAAGTGTGCCCCCAGCCCCAGACCCTTGTTCCTCTAGTGTGTGTGTCAGTCTGAGGACAGCAAGCTATAGATAGGTAAAGAAAATCATCAGAGTGGGTCACAGCTGGCGTGTGTACAAGGAATGGATATGCACATATTGAGTGTGGTAGGGTGGTTGTGAGTCATGGTGTGTAGCAAGATTGTGGTGCCTAAGGTATCACTATAGTTCATGCTCAGGGAAGCCTGGAAGCCCATTGGCTAGTTGATTTAGGTGCTGGCACCAAATGGGTGGGGTCTATCTGCTTTCTATATATCTGTCTTGTTCTCTGAGGTCCATTCCTAAGCCTGAGGATGCTGAAAAATGTACCCTAAGGAAAAGTACTTGTGATGTGCCCCTTTTGAAAGTGATTTTGTGTGTGTGTGTGTTGGAGTCCATCAGGCCACTGGAGGCAGGGGCCTCTGCTGAAGGAGGTCATGTTACTCCCCGAAGTTCTGTTGGACTCTGCAGGCCAGGTGAGGAGGGAAAGTGGGGGAAGCCCCAGCTTTGCTTCTTATCCTGGGTTACCATTCATGCCTGTGTGACTCAGGGCAAGTGACTTGTCCTTGTTGGCTTCAGGCTACTTATGTATAGAAGGGGGACAGGACCCAGCCGTTTCTAAGGTCCTGTTCTCATAGTCTGTTCCAGGATGAGATCGAAGAGATCAGATCTTTTGAGAAACTACCAAGGGAAGCCAGGGTTGACTCCCGGGTTTCTACACCAGATTCCCAAGGCACTTTGATCAGCCCGAGGGCAATCCACCAGCCACGTTTGTAGACCCTGGTGGGACAGGGTGAGTGAACGGCTAGGCAGCAACCGAGGTGACCAATGACAGAGGAGCGAGCGGGAACCAGAGCCTGGTCTCCATGGACAGCATTTATTAGGCGCCATTCTCAATGTGAAGACGGATGGGCAGGAGCTGCTGAGGGGTGCCAGGGCAGCCACAGCCTGGGGACTTAGGGGCTGCCCGGGTGGGTGTGGGGCATGTCACCCACACATATTGCATATTCTGTGGCAGTGTGCCCAGGCATAAGGCATTGGGGAAGCAGAGAGGTTGTCTGCAGTGGGAGGGGGTGAGACAGGAAGTGACAGTGCTTTCTAGTTCCCTAGGCAAGACCCTACAGGAGACAAGCAGTCCCCCATGCTCAGAACCCTAGGGCCACTCGCTGCTGCCTTCCCACCCTCTCTGTAACTTTGGTTGTGGCTCCCTCGGATCTGACAGGACTTGACCCCTCGAGGGCGGGGTCACACACAGGACGGAGGCAGCGAGTACTGCCTCCGCCCCAACATAAACACAGACGGCACCTCTCCAGCTCCTGGGTCCCACTCCCTTGGCACATGGACCAGCTCTTCCACAAGGACAGGGGCTACACATAGGTCATATTCCTTCCACCTAGGGATCGCCAGGGCCTGGAGGACATGGTGGGGCTCTCTCTCTAGTTTGCCAAATGGTCAGGCTGGCCTTGCTCAGCAATATGGAGCTAGGCTTAGGAACAATTCGTGGAAGGCAGCTGTGGGGGCGGTGGGGGGGTGGTTGTTCCCTTCCCCCTTTTCCTGGTGCCGGGGATGAAACTCAGGGTCTCAAGCACACTAGGAAAGTGCTTTACCTCTGAGCCATACCCACAGCCCCACACATACCCTTCTGTTGCCCTGGGCACTATCCCATCTCTAGCTTGTCCCCAGTAGCAAGCCAACAGTCTGCCACCCCCTACCTGGGTTGCAGGTGGAGGAGGTAGAGGGCATACCAGGTCCAATACCTTCTCTCCCCGAGAGGGGCATTCCTGGCTATAGTGGAAGCCTTAGTCTAGTGACTTAGGATGCAGGTACCCATCCTGGCTTCTAGTCCAGGGATAATGTCCCAGGATACACCTGCCAGCTGTCTGGGCTGCTCAGCCCAATCCCTGAACTCTCAGAGTCCCAACTCTTGGCTTTTAGTCCGTGCGACTCCGTCTTGCTTACCTCGGTCCCAAGGACTTCCCTGCTTGTGAACAGAGACAAGGGTCCATTTAGAGCCGCAGTCTCTGGGCTAAGAGTAGCAGAGGCAGAGCCATGGCAGGGGGGCTCTGACGGGGGTTCTGATTCTAGTTTAAGCCCCAGCTGCCTACACAAGGCCAGGGTGCTGCCCATTGCTTCTGAGAGTAGGCTGGGCCAGAAAGAAGAGCACTTGGGCTGGGAACAAGCTTGCGGGTTCTTGTTCCCCTTCAAGACTTGCATCACCTGGGGCGAGTAATTTTACCTGTTTTCCTCTTCTGAAAAAATAAAAATAAAAATAAAATGGCCATAAGAACTGCCCAGGTGACCTAACTCGAGTGTTAGTACACTCAAATGAATGTAGGTAGGACAGGGTTTCCGGTGCTAAAAATCACTATAAATGGAAGAGTAGGTGAGCAGCAGTAACAGCAGCCAGGGACAGACAGCAAGCGGGAGCCTGTGTTTCAGATTCCAAGGGCAATCCTGAAGGCTGGAGTCTCCCAGGAGCCCTGAGCATGGCATCAGACTCCAGGTAGCTCACCTAAGGATGTTGCCACCTTGCAGAGTTGGAAGCCATAGTTTCTACACTCACTTTGCTCTAACTCCTGTGGCCTGCCACTTTTTTTTTTCTCCCTGTCCTGCCCTCTGGGGACTAGCTTTAGGGACCGCTGGGATTTCCTTTTTTTTTTTTTCTTCCATAACTGCATAGCCATGCAAAAATAAAAAATATAAAACGACACAGAAGGTAGTGGAAGGTTGGGAGACGTGACTGGAGATGAGAGAGCAGAGTGGGGTTGAGTGGGGGCGTGACCTGGTCAAAGACACCGTGGGCTTTGGAGAACCCAGGGGAGGTATAAGTAGAGATGAAAAAAAAAAACAACAAACAACCCAGAACAAAACAAAACCAGAAAACAAAAAACAAACAAACAAACCAAAGAACCCCCGAGAACAGAAGTCCCCTCGGGAGGTAAGGGTTCTGGGTCCCAGCAGGGCCTCTGAGGACTGGGGAGCTTCTCAGATTTCCGAAAGGCTCCTAGTGGCTGCGGTCCCCACCTCCCCACCTCCCAAGTTTCACATTTCTTGGAATTGATCGGGCTCTGATGGGGGCTCCAGGGGTCCTCAGAGCCCGGTCTCCTGCTGGCTGGTGCAAGCCTGCACAGTTGGAGAGTAGGGGCTAGGGAAGAATAGAGGAGGTGGTGGTGGTGGTGGGCTGGGGACTTCCCACGGGGCCCGAAGGCGTCTTTGGGTGGGGCCTCCTGGTCAACTCCTGCGGCCTCTGCAGGCAGGACCCCCCACCCCGCTGGCTCACAGGTGCTGCAGGCCTGGGTTGTGGTTCACACCGAGCTCCTGCGCTTCATGAGGCTGCGGAAGGTAACCAGGCTGTGCAGGCCCGTGGACACCGAGCTGATGGCCGAGCGCTGCGTCCCGCTGCACAGGCAGGGGTGCGAGGGCGTGTCGCTGTAGCGGCCACCGCATCCTGGCGACGAGAAGCTGTGCTCCACGCACGTGTCGGACGTGGAGAGGTCCCGCGGGATGATCATAGGGATGGAGTACTGCAGCTTCTCGCGGCTCTTGTACCACAAGCACGAGCACATGGATTGTAAGTGCAGCACCTCGGCGTAGACGTTGCGGAAGCCGCTGCCACCCACGCCCATACCCACGCCGCCCGCGGCCGCCGGGCACATGATTGGGTCGCGGGGATGCATGCTGTCGCTCAGGCTACCGCTCAGGCAGCTCAGGCCACCCAGGCCACCCGCCTGGCCGTTGTGTGTGAGCAGCGCACGGTGCTCCTTGTCACGCTTCTCGTCCTCAGCGTTCATGGTCATGAATCGCAGCACCACGAGGTTGAGGAAGGCGCCGATGACCGTGAGGCCCGTGAGGATGTACACGAAGCTGAAGGCTACGTACTGCGGCTGCGTCTGCAGCGCCTGGTCCTTCTGCAGCGCCACGTAGTCGCCGAAGCCGATGGTGGTGAGCGTGATGAAGCAATAGTAATAGGCCTGGAAGAAGGTCCAGCGCTCGTAGTAGGAGAAGGCAGCGGCGCCAATGCACAGCGTGCTGATGCACGACACGAAGCCGATGAGCACCATGTTGGCCATGGACACTTCGGGGTGTCGCATGCCCAGCCCCTTCTTGGCACGATGCAGCAGGTACTTCACCAAGGTATTGATGCGCTCACCTAGGCTCTGGAACATGACGAGTGTGAGCGGGATACCCAGCAGCGCGTAGAACATGCAGAACACCTTGCCACCGTCCGTGCTGGGCGCTGCGTGACCATAGCCTGTAAGAGAGAAGAGAGAAAGTACACACTTTGGGACTGGCTTGGCAGGGGTCCCTCCTCCTCTGCCTGCCCCCTTCCCTTGCCACCTTGCAGGTTCTCAACCTGCCTCCCCGCCCCCACACACCACTTTCTTTCTTAGCTAGCTATGGAGCCATGGTTAGCCTGCATCTCTGAATATGTAGACCAGGCTGGCTTTGAACTCACAATGATCTTCCTGCCTCTGCCTTCCAAGTGCTAGGGTTACAGACATGTACCACCATGTCTGCCACCGCAGCTGGCTACTGAGCCTGCCTTTCAACACACGGGCACATCCGTGTCCTGTCACTTTGGGCGCCAAACCCTTGGAATCCCAGAAGGCAGAGAGGAGTCAGTGACTTTCCAGGTGATACTGTCGAGAAGTTTAGCAATCCGAGTTTGAACTTGAATCTGTTTTCTTGAAAAACACAAATGTCTCATGCCTCCGGGAGAGAGGAGCTTGGTACTTGCTGGGAAGTTTGTCCACCGGCAGCGGATGTGTGGGAATGGCAGTCAGGCAGTTGAGAGCTGGCTTCCTGTCTAATTCCTGTGGGCTCTGCCATGCTTCCTGTCCTCTGCGGGCTTCAGTGCCCATGGCTATAAGGGGAGATGGTGGGATGGAATGGCTTTTGACATGGTGATGCAGTGTGGAGGGGGTAATTGGGGCATGCATGGCTTCTTGCTTCTTGATGGTTTCCCTGCTACAGTCAAAGCTTATTGGGGCAGGGTGGGGCAGGGTGGGGCAGGGTGGGGCAGGGTGGGGCAGGGTGGGGCAGGGTGGGGCAGGGTGGGGTGAGTGATGGCCACTGGGGACTTGCAATTTCCCTGTGCAGCTGGCTTAGCAGTGCCCTCCCTCACCACAGTAGCATGAACCTGTCTGTACTTCAGGTTGTCCACCCTGCCTGGGACTGGGATCTGCCCATAGGACTTGGTCCAAAAGTAGGCTCTGTCCGTGTGAGGGTGGGACATTGCCCTTGGCAAGGCAGGAGTTCTGAGTGTCCTTCAGGTGTGTTTCCATCACCAACTAGACCATCTCTATGGTCCTCTCCTCTTCCGTGTCTACTCTCCAGGCTTTGCATGGACTCTCTCCATCTGTGAGCCAGGCAGAGTCCAATCCACCCCTCTGAGCTGATCATAAAATGACTACCAGAAAATCTGCCCTGAGCTGGGTGCAGTGGTGCATGCCTGTAGCCTCAGGGTGTGTGAGGCTGAGGCAGGAGAGTGAGAGGCGGGGAGGCAGTCTGGGCTGCTGAGTAAACCTTTCTCAAAATAATAACAACAAAATCTTCCTGGCTGCCTGGGAGAGGTGCAGAAAGGACCTTGAATGGGAACCAGAAGCCTTGGGCACAAGTTCTGGCCTTGTTACTTGTAGCTTTGTGACCATGAACTAATGACTTTCTGTCTTTGATCATGTCCCTTTATTTGAAAACGAAATCTTCTGTTCTGGCCACTCGCTTCGCCAATCAGGACCAGAGAGCATAAACACTTCAGCTTTTATTAAGATAATCATGAGGATGAAAGAATGTGGGCGGGGTTTCCGAGCTTTCCTCTTCTCTGAATCGTAGGGAATCTCAACCAAACACTGCTTCTTCCAAGCAGTCTTCCCGAGTTCCTCCTAGCCGAAAGTGACCAGTGGGTGGTTCTGAGAAGGCTCATCTGTGGCCTCTAGGGCTCCCAACTATACAAAACTAAACATCAACTTGGGAGGGAGCCTTGGTGAAACCACAGTGGTCCCCTCTAACTTCTGCCTTCCAAGGGAGTCCCAAATACACTTCATGACTACATGTCAAGCCGGGAGGCTGTGAGCTTTGCAAGTTTTCCCATCTGTAAAATGGGGGCTAATATGTCACACGCAGCAAGGACTTTGGGGGGAATTAAGTGAGATGATGTATGTGATGCACTTAGCCTAGAGCCTGGCACATCTCAAATGCCCAACAATAGTTCCCTGATTAATAATGAAGGAGGTGGCAGAGAACTCTCACGTTTCCAGGAGATCTCCAGGCTTGGGGGCAGCTGCATTCCAGTAGAACTACCTCGGCCAGCTTAGGGCCATTAGAATCCTAAAGTTCAGAGAGGTCTGGGAACAGATGTTTGGGGTGTGAAGTCTTCTTAGAATGGCCTCCCCCACCCCCACCGCGATGCGGCATCTAGCCAGTGGCTGTGTCCCTTCATCTGCCAGAGGCTGCGCAGTGGAGCGGCCGAGCCATGGTGCCTGTGCCTGGCCCATCCGCACCCTGGCAGTGTGAGAACAGATTGTGCCCGCCAGCTTGGCCCCACAGCCAGACCACAACTCACCTCGACAGCCGGGCAGCTAGACAACCATCAGCTAGAGTGGCTTCTTGTCCTATCCTTCCCTGTCCCCTAGACCAGCAGCACACATTATATGGACCCCCACCTCCACCCCAGACAGGACCCTGGGGGCAGATTTCCACAGGCAGGGCAGAACGTGGATACGGCCCCAGCTGTGTGACACTGGGCGAATCTCTTTCTGTCTCTGGGCTCATTTGCTTTGTCTGCACTTGGGGGCTGGGTGGGGACCTAAAACTGCTATACCATGCCCTAGGGAACTATCAGATCTGCCCCGGGGCAGTAAAGGAGACAAATGCTTGGGGGGGGGGTGTCTTCTGGAACCTGTAGAGTACACAACTGGCAGGGGCCCTCGGGAACACAGGCCAAGAAGCAGGGCCCTGTGGGGGGAGCCATCATAGCCACCACCAGATGAAGGAACCTTTTATATGCCCCCTCCACCCCTTAGTGACTTGCCCTGGGTTCCGTTAAAGACCACAGCTTTTCAGGTGCCTAGTGCCCACCTGCCTGGCATCCTCTGCCCATATAGGCTGCCTACAAAACAGCCCTCCTGCTCCACCCTGCTGTCTACGCCCTCAGGCAATGCCCTGGAGCCTCACCTGGCACCCAGAGGTGCAGCGACCTCCCCGCCACGGTGCTCCCCGCCCCCTTCATCCTTCTGCTCCTGCCCAGCTCGCTACCCCCAAGAGGGGCGGTGCTCAGAGCTTACTTTGAACCATAAGTACACCCCCAACTTGGTGACTCTTAAATCGAGTGACTCATCCAGGCCTGACCAGAGGTTCCTACCAGGGGCAGAGCCAGTGCCTGACCTTTGGGGTAGATGGCCAAGCTGGCCGTCACTCCCTACCACAAGTCAGGGTCACTAATCAAAAACTCTCACCCTTAGGATAAAAATTTAACTGTGCCCTCACTAACATCCCCCAAGGTCACTCCTGTGACTGACTTCTGTTTTACAGCTGGGATTGAGAAGTTGGGAGGGGACTTTTGAGGTGGCTGTGGCCACTAGGCATTTCTGACTCTGTATTCACGCCAATGCATGTCAGGAAGGGAAACTGAGGCCCAGAGGGAAACGCATTCCATGTGAAGCTTCAGCTTGAGGCACTGTCTCAAGCCAGATGAGGCACAGTAGAAATGGAAGGGTGCTGCCAGGGAGATGCCCTGGAGACAGACACTATTCATCTTGGGGCCGAGGGTGAGCATGCCCATCCCTTTGTCTGCCTTATTGTCACTGGGTGAAAGGGCAAAGGAGCCACGAGGACCTGCTGACGTGGGTGCCCAGCTTGGAGGACTGCCAGCTAGGGTGGAGTCAGTCCCAGGGGACCCTGGACTTCTGGGAAGTCACCGGGAGTTCGGCCAACCCTGTCCCCCTGCAGTGGGGCAGCATTGGGCCTAGTTTGGCTTTGTAAGGGAGAAGGTAAAAAGAATTACCCATTGCTGCCTCCTCAAGTCTCTGGTTGGGAGGGGCTCTGCCAGTTCCTCTGGGTACCAACACACACAGGGGCTACTCTCTGGGGCTGATGCTTTGGGTAACTTCTCCCAGTACCTGTTGGGCCAAACAGCCAGAACTCATATCTTGAACACAGACTCTGGTGGCTGTCTCTCTGAGCACTCACCAGGGCTCTCCTCCTCTCCCGTCTCCCATCCTGAATCCACCACCGATGTAAATAAAGGTCCTTAATGATCATTTGGTCCAGTCCTTGTGTTGTGTGGATAAGCCACAGAGGAGCAGAAAGAGAAAGCAACATGCTCCAGACCTACAGCTGGTAAGTGCCGTGACCAGGATGTAGCCCAGGACGCTCGATTCTAAAACTGTGTTCTGGTCGCTGCTGAACATGTTCAGGTGTGGCCAAAGCATGTTCAGGTGTGGCCGAAGCTCTACCCACTCATTCACAGCCAGGGCTGGCAAGTCATCAGGAGAAGCAACTTCACTAAGAGGTGGGTCTGGGATGGACTAGAGGTATAAAAGCCACCGGGATCAGCAAGATGGCTCAGTGGATAAAGGCATTTGCTGCCCTGAGCTTGATTCTAGGACCCACATGGTAGAGAGGACCAACCCCTACAAGTTCCTCTGAGTTCTACACATACCAATTCTACACATACACCATAAAATACACACACACACACACACACACACACACACACAAAGTATACGTAATTAAAAAAATAAAACTCTTTTAAAAAAGAATTCGACTAAGGAAGCCATGGCTGGACATGTTAATTATTAGTATAAATATTTTAGGGCAGCAGGAAGCTAAAAGATGGCATTGGAAGCCTCAGGCCTCTCTTCTCTTTTCTTCCTGGTGTTAAGGACTCAGACATTGGTTGTAGCTCTGGCTTCTAGAGACCTGTAGGGCCTGGAGGGGTTGTCCCCACCCCTCCCCACTTACTGGTCTCTTCTCCCAAGGGCCTGGATCCCTGTACTCAAAGCAGAACTCTAAATGCTTGGTAATAGCCTGGTCTTGGCCACCTGCTCCCCACTGGCCTTGGGAGTGTGTGAGTTTGCTGCCCGCCTCCTACCCTTGGCCTAGCTGGCCCCAAGGTGGGTCCCTGGTCACAGCTTTAGTAGAGCAAAGTGTGGGGAACTGGAAGGCAGGAGGCTAGGGTCTGCCCTGAGTTTGGTGAGGACTAGCTTTGTGTCCTCCCTATCCCTTCCTGTCCCCAGTTCCTACCCTACCTATTTTTTTTTCTGTTCTGAATGTCTTTTAGTGTTTTCTCTGTTCACCCACCCACTCATAGGATCAAAGATTCCATTTGTGAAGTGTTGATCAAATGCGCTGTTTTACTACGCGCAACGGGCACCACGTAGATGATTGTCAAGACTCTAATTAGTTTATTTCCCCCATCGAAATCAATTAAGAACCCACCTGTCAATCAGAACTTCAGATGAGCATGGGATAATTGATTCTGTGAGGTAGAATGAAGTTATCCTTGTATGTTGGAAATGCTGCAGATAGGCAGGGAATATGCAGTCCAGGGACACACAAAGAGCACAGGCTCTGCAGCCAAACAGCTCTTCACCTTGGCCAGGCTCCGTGAGCCATGAAGCCTCAACTTCCTCGTCTATGAAATGGGTACAGTGAAGTATGGACCTCATATAGTTGTTGTGGAGATTTGGTGAACTAGTAGACTTGAGATGTGAATGTGAATGTATTTGGGCCCCTAAGATTGCACAGCCATTGATGTTCCCCTCAGCACTAACGCTGTATGATCAGTATTTCTTAAAGGTTAATTTCCTCAAATACCAGTGCCATGATATGTTAAGGGTCAGATAAGAAAAGGGTTGTTTGGCTCAATTAAATTGGGGAATATAGGAACTAAGCTGGATTTTTCACCATGTGACTTCATCGTCACAGGGTCATACTTGTCTGTGTTCCTATGCAGAGGTGGAGAATGTGTTATATGTTTCTCATGTATTTGGCCATGGAAAATTTTTATCACAGTGTGTACTGATAAACAAGGGTTCTTCCAAGCATAGTTTGGGAAGCACTCCTCGTTACATCAAGAACTTCTGGGGTCCTTCTTCCAGGCCATGCTCTGACTCTGAGCCTCTGATCCTCATCCCTGGGCAGATTAGAACCTTGGTAGTTCCTGGCTGTACTCTGTCTCTCAGCAGACTTGCTTATCTTGAGTAAACACGGCCCTGGCTAGGGCTAATGTCTGTCCCAAGGGGAAGATGAATGAGGTGACCTGGGGTGTAAGACACCCAAAGGCTTTGCACACTGGGTTGAGGCCGCAAACAAGGGGTTGGGGAAGAGGGGATGGCCTAGAAGGCGGGTGCAGCCTGGGTGTGGGCCTACTCCAGGAGGTTGGAGAAGGGATACCTGAAGAGCTACTTGCCTGTGGGTGGAAAAGGCAGTCAGGCTTGAGCCACGGGCACCTGGAAAAGGTGACTTTTGGGGGCTGTGCCTCCTGAAGGGCTGGAGGTCTGGGGACAGGAGCAATGTGGAGATGAGGCACAGAACCAGAATGGGTGCATTAAAGGAGATGAGATGAAAGGTGTCTGGCCTTGGTACCCAGGCCGTGCTCTGAGGGCAACGGGAGGGGCAGCTGGCCTAGTGGACATTGCAGAGAGTGTGGGTGCTCTCCTCTCCTCTGGAAGATCTCCTCAGACACCATCTCATTTAAGAAGCTTCTAGGACTTCCTCAAAGTACCAGGAGGGCCTTGCTCATGCCCTCCTTTTTTTGTGCCCTCTTTCCATGGTGGAGTCCCCAGAGTGGCAAGTCCCTTTGGTGTCGTGCACAGGACCTGGGGGGTGAGGAGGAGGGTGGGGAGCTGATCAGCAATTGCTGCTCTACCCAGAAAGTCAAAGTTCCAGAAGGCAAAGGCTCTGGGGTCTGTGTGGTCTGTGATGGTGACCCACCAAATGCCTCTCCCCCCAGATTCTTAATTGCAGGGAGGGTCAGCCATCTTTTGTTGACTCACAGCCCTGGCCCTTGCTCTAACCGCTTCCCCTCCAAATGAAACCAACTCTAGCCTCCAAAGGCATCCCACTGCTGTAGGTCCGGCTCAGCCGAAAGCTAGGTCTGAGAAGCCACCAGGGCTCCAAGGCCTTGGGTGGGGGTGGGGATGAGCAGGCAGAACTGGGTCTGGGGTTTGTCACCCTCCAGGCCAGAACTCCTGGAAGGACAGTTCTGCCACAAGGTGCCCATCTTGTCGTCTCTCCGCCCTGCCCCCTCCCGGGGCCTCTTCTGTGCCGTCTCAACACCTGCCCCGCATTCTTGACTTCCTGGCTTTCCCCTCACTCTCAGGCTGTCTCCCACCCACAGGTGTCTGTTTGTCCTTGTGACTGACTGGGGACCTCTTATGCAGAAGAGCTCCAGTGCCCCGCCCCCAACCTCCCAGGCCCACGTGGAATGGGGGAGTAGAGAGGGAGGGTGCTGGTGTCATGGAAAATCCCTGCAGCAGCCAAGGTCAGTGTTTGCAGACACAGTCTGGCCTGCAGCCAGGCCCGCCTCAGGGCCCAGCTCCTTTGGGCCATCTCCCCCCCAGGGCTGGCTTTGTGTGTGGGGGGGCTCATAGGTCTAGAGGAGAGGTTTCAAGCAGGGTCCTCAAGAGGGGTTTGTGCTGCAGTGTGGGGATGTGGGTGGTTCAATTTACCCATTTTTCAGAGGAGTAAACTAAGGCCTAGAGAGAAGCAGAGGACCAGATCCATATACCACAAGTCACTGGCAGAGTGAGGAATTGAATATCCTGGTCTATCCTCTCTGCCTTCCCCAATGCTGCAGAGGGGTGCAGCCTTGTCCATTCCACCAGGCCAAGGAGCAGTAAGGCAAGGTTAAAAGTGACCTTCAACTCAAGGCTAGCTTGCAGTTGGGCTACACTCAAGCTTGGGAAATACGGCCAGGAGAGGTAGACCAGATGACCAAACCCAGGTCCTTGATCTCAAGACACTTTCCACATGCAAGTAAATCAGATGAAACCCCACAGTGAAACACTTTAAAGGTTCCTTGTTTTCCCCAAAGCAAAGGTAATTACAACACTAGCTATTGAGAGATATGACAGAGTTGGCTAATTTGGGGAGTGATTAAGGTTACGAACAGAAGGAGGGATGGAGGTGAAGAACCCCAGCTGGGGTGTCAGGGAGAACTACAAGGAGGTGGCATTTGTCCTGATCTCTGAAGGGATGAAGGAAGATACAGGGTTCCCATAGGGGGAGCTGTTGACATTAAGATGTACAGGAAGAAACATTAGGGGCAGAGAAAATGGCCCTCGTGGCACTGTCACCAATGTGTGGGGACCATCAGACTCTCCCAGGAGAGTAGTTTCGTATACACAGCAAGATCCTTAGAAATGCATTACCCAGGACCCGGTGGTACCACTTCTAGGAATCTCTGCTGGGAAAATAACCAGAGATCGGAGCAAAGATTTATGAACACGGATGTTTATAGCAGCATTTTCACTGTGAAAAATTGTAAACACTCCAAATGTTCACCAATAAGGTTTAGTTAAACATATTAAGGTATATTTATGGGGTGGAATACTGTGCAGCCATTAAAGTGCTATTCCTGAGGAGTCTCTTAATTACATAGAAAACCACTGTATTATGTCAAAAAACAGTAGGCACAGCGCTTTCTGTATAGTAGGATCCTATCCTAAATCTATAAAGACAAAAAAGTGCATATGCATACACAGGGAAAGAGCTAGAGATGTAACAGAGAGCTCACAGAGTTTATCCATAAATAATGAGCTTATTATTGATTTTAATTTCCTTTTCACACTGTTTTACATGTTCTACAAAACATCTATTATTATTCTTTTATAGTACTGAGGGTTGATCCAAGGGCCTTGCACATGCTGAGCAAATGATCTATCATTGAATTATATACCCAACCCTCTATTACTTTTATAGGTAGAAATGCATTAATAAGAGTAACAATAACAATTTATATTCTTAGGCAGGATCTTACCACATTGCTGGCTTGGGACACCTAGGCTCAAGTGATTCTTCTGTCTCAGTCTCCTGAGTGTTGGGACTGACTACCAGTGTGCACCATTGTGTGGGCCTAGTTAGAATGGCAAAAATAATAACATCTAACAACAACAACAACAAAATCT
>NC_050463.1:34002403-34196342 GCF_903995425.1 Onychomys torridus
AGGCAGAGAATTAACACAGGTCTATGCAACGAGACAAAGCTCTCTGCTCAATGAAGTCAGCAAGGAGGACAAAGGGCCAACAATCCAGTCCTATGTGCACTTTCTCCAGAACATAAAATAAAAATCAACATGTCTAACTAAGCCATATTTAAGAACATTAAGTTATTGAATTTGAACATAAATAATGGCATTGTAATTATAACATTTTTAAAGAATTTATCATTTAGAGATACACTACAAAATACTTAACCACATTTCCTGTAAAAGAAGGCCATGTGTGGATAACTTCTAAAGCTAAGGACTGACTAAGTCCATTAAAGGTTCACTGTCACGTTTTACTTTGTATGTTTGAAACCAATGATGTCCGGGGTGGTGGCGGCCCAGTCTTTTGTCCCAGCCTTCAGGAGGCAGAGGCAGACAGATCTCTGTGAGATCAAGGCCAGTCTGGTCTACAGAGTGAGTTCCATAACAGCCAGGACTACACAGAGAAACACTATCTCAAAAAACAAAAACACAAACAAAAAACAAGAAAAAAAAAAGAATCCAATGGTGCTAGGAACAGATCTTACGGACTTTTACATGTTGGGCAATTACTCCAGCACATGTCACATCTCCATCCCAGGAAAAGAAAATGTTAGAACATCAATTCTCTTTCTTTTTTAATCTTTATTTTTTAAAAAAAAATTTTTAATTTTATGTGTGATTTGCCTATCTGTATGTCTCTATACCACGACTGCCTGGTGCCCAGGGAGGCCAAAAGAGGGCATCAGAGCCCCTAGAACTGGAATTACAGACAGTTGTAAGCTGCCATGTAGGTGCTGGCATTGAACCTGGGGCCTCTGAAAAAAGAGCCAATGATTTTAACTCTCCCAAGCCACCTCTCCCACATCAGTTCTGACTTGCTAATGCCTAACAGAGTGAGAGATTAAGTAAACACTCCAAAACATGCAGAGCATTCAGGGCAGAACGTGTACTTACCACTTGGCTAATGTCATAGCCCCATGGCAGGAAAAGAATGCCTGTGTTATACTTTTCCCAGTGAGACAGGATGAAAGAAAACAGAACTACCCAGAGCAGGAGGTAAAGGACGAAAACACTGACGCCGGTCGGTCCGCGTCCGAAGATGGAGTACACAGTCACAACAAAGTAAACACATGACCAACTATCCAGGCCATGGTCAAAAAGCTCCCCTAAAGGGGTGCTGGAATTGGTTCTGCGTGCCTGTTTTCCATCCACTCCATCTGCAACGGAACACAGAGCACAGACAGGTCAACAGCTGGCCAGCACGGAGAAAGTCAGCTTCAGGAAACTGCTGGAAAGACACAAAACCTGTCATCGAATGCTGTGCTGCTCCAAAGTACTCCAGAGTCTACTCTAGAGTTCCTGCAATCCAAACACCTCAGTTCCTTCTTAAAAGATTGTTTGTTTGCGCTCTCACGCACACAGTTGAGCCACAGATGTGTAAAAGGTGCCGAAGGCCGGAAGAGGGCACTGAATCCCCAGGGGCTGCGATTACAGGCTGCTGTGAGCCACCTGCTCCGGGGGCTGGGAACAGCGCTCTTACCCACGGAGCCATCTCTCCTCCAGCCCTACAATTTCTCAAGGTAGGGTCTAAAACTCACATCGTATGACACTGACTGGCGTCATTTTAGATGTAAGAAGGAAGCGTTCTAGCTGGACTCCAGACTCCTCCACACAGGGCACAAACTCTCAAGTTCTCACAGCTGCTCCTTACCGCTCTCTAACCACTCCCTGCTCCAGGAGTCAAAGGACCTTAGTCAGCACACTCTTCTCATCTGTGAGCTAAGGGCCGTTCTTCACAGCTCTGCTCTTTCCCTCACTTAAAGCGCTTTCAGAATGCGCCTATAATAAGGCAGTCAGCAAATATTATGACTCAACTGGTTGAACCTGTATATCGCACTCACTATTCTTGGTGCTATAAAAATGACAAGAAGGGGCAGGAGAGACAGACAGCTCCGCAGTTAGGAACACGGGTTCATCTTCCAGAGGACTCAGGTTTGAGTCCCAGCCCCCACGTGGTGACTCACAACCATCTGTAATTCTAGCTCCAGGGGATCTGACAGCCTCTTCTGGTCTCGGCAGGCACCAGGCACACATGGAATACAGTCATATGCACAAGCGAAACACCCCACATATGTAAAATTAAAATAAATACATAAAAATGATGAGACTCTTACAGTTGAGTTTGCCCTTTGAGTGTTTACAACTGAGGAAGGGACAGAAGACAATCACTAAAGGCATAGTGTGTCACAAACCATGAAAGAGGCCGAAAAAGGCAAAGGTTCCCTTCAGATAATCTACACTGGCCTTTAGAACAAGGTGAAATGTGAGTGGGGACATGAGGACTGAATTGGATTTCAGCAGGTAAGGGATACAGGAGTATGCCCTTTCAAGAGGAGAGACGTGCTATCAGCAACATGCGCTGGGGTGGAAAACCACAGTGCAGATTCAGAAGCCCTGAGATGTCAGCACATCTCATACTCGGAAAGTGCGAGCAGTGGAGTCTGATTAGGAGCCAGTAGGTGGAGGCAGTATCAGAAGGCTAGAAGAGGGCTGGAGAGCTGGCTGAGCATCTGCTGCTCTTGAGAGGACCCAGGTGCGGTTCCTAGCACCCACATGGCAGCTCACGACCACCCTTAACTCCTGTTCTAGGAGATCTGATGCCTTCATCTGGCCTCCTCAGACACTTGACATGCACGTGGTGCACATATGTACATGCAGGTAAAACATTCATACACTAAAAAATGGGGGAAAAAGTAACCCACCACACTTGGTTCTCTATTAAAGACAAACAAAACAGAACAAAACCTCTAACAAGAGACTTGAGCCACTCCAAACACTTTAGGGGTTAGAGGGAGCTACTAAGAGGTGTGACTAGAGAGGGACAAGAGACACGTTTTAGCTCGGTTCCCTCAAACAGTGTGACTGATAACAGGCTGGAAACGGGGGCCTAGTCGGTTAGCCCAGCCAGAGGGGGAGCACAGGAACGGTAACAAAGAAGTGTAGCACGAATCTTAACAGGTCTGATTAATAAAATCAAACCTGGGGCCAGGTATTGGGGTGAACGCTGGAAGATCAGAGAGGCAGAACAAGCCTTCACGCCTTATATATCTTTCTCGTTTTGCCATCACTTCCTGGGATTAAAGGCATGAGTCACCATGCCTGGCTGTTTCCAATGTGGCCTTGAACTCACAGAGATCTAGGGGGATCTCTGCCTCTGGAATGCTAGGATTAAAGGCGTGAGTGCCACCATTTTCTAGCCTCTGTATCTAGTGGCTGTTCTGTTCTCTGACCCCAGATAAGTTTATTAGGGTGCACAATATTTTGGAGAACACAATACCACCACAAAGGACTAAAACTGGGGTGTAGGGGTGCAGACTTCCACTCAGATGACAGAGAAAGGAGGGTCTCAACTGGGCCAGGCTGAGCCACAAGCGAAACTCTCAGAGAAGACCAAGCAAGTAAAACTGAGAGACTACGCAAAGGTGAGATGCACAAGAGACCCGGGAAGACAAGCGCACGAGTTTCCAGCCTGGGTACCAGGAGAGCAGCAGTGTTCTCACAGAGAGGGAAGTGGGAGAGGAAGGGGGTGGGGGACACACGGGGTTGGGATTCTTTTCTGATCCTATGTAGCTGAAACAGCTTTTAAAAAAAATCTTTCTCTTATTCACTGGCTTAACAATTTTCTAATTTCTGTGCAACTCATATGGTTAAACCATCAAAACACAAAATACATATTAATTAGATGTTGTGCATTTTTTTCAGCAATTTCAGCTCCCTACGTTAGGTCTGAGTATATTTCAGAATGTAATTTTTGCTCAGAATGGTGGTGATTTGTAAGATCCATTATATATTCCATCATTATAATATTCCATTATTATAAAGACATGCTCAACCCTAACAAAACTACTACAGTGCCAAATACTTGATGTAATACTCGCACAGTCATACTTAATAAAGACTATAAACTGCCCCATGTTAGTTCAGGACTAGTTCTGCATGCAACAAATTGCTTGTGTCAAGTGAGGTTCTTTGCAGAACTGCGGACCTGAAATAACCGGAACATGGAGCCTTAGCAGGCTCGTATGAAATGCTGTGGATGGCAAGAGCTCGCGGGTCACCCCATCTTTCCCTAGTCCTCAGGCAGCCCTTGGCAACGAACTGCAATAGCAGCACTTCAAAGCCTGCTCACCTTCTCTAACAAGTGTATAAAGCCTCTATTCAAGCATGTGACCTTCAGCTAAGGTTTCCCTGGCTCTTAGAGACCTCACTGATCTCTTCTCTCTTACGGCTCTCAACCCCAACCACATCAACACTAACGCGCCACATTATACTGACTCTGCGAGAACAAATTGTTTTTATTTGAAAAGACGTAAACAACTTGAACTTCAGGTCTGCTATTTTACATGTATTTGAAAGCCAAATATTGACCTGCTTCTGTGTGCCAGGCAATGTTCTAGAAACTTAGGATGTAATAGTAAGCAAGAATAAACTCAGTCTTAATATCCGTGTCAGGATTCCTTGACAAACTTAAGGCAAAAATAGTGTCTTACTCCAGGAGCTGGTAAAGCTGTGGTAAAGACTCAATAACGGGTACTCTCACGGTCATACTTCATGGTGAGACTCGGCTGCAACTCCTCAACAGACCTTGACTGCAGGGAGGCAGCCACAGAGAACACATAAGGAAAGGCACACCCCTGTGCTCCAGTAAAGCTGTGCTAAGGGAAGAGTCCACTCTCGTCAGGGGTGTGCTCCTTGGGAGGCCGCCCGGATGGCGCTGACTCCACCCAGGCACAGATGGCAGCACTAACTGGGCTCAGTGGGTTAAAGAAGCAAAGAAAACATGAAGTTGGGAAGAGGATGCGGAAGGGACTCCAAGAAAGTTGAGGAGTGGGGGTTGATACAACCTAAACATACAATATGTATGTAAGAAATTACTAAAGAGCTCTTGAAAACTTCCTGAACAACAAAAATAAACCACACAACAAAAAACATCAACAAAAGCCTTACTTCCAAAAATAGAAGTTATCCAGATTTGGCGTGCAAGCAGTCGCCTGCCAATTCCTATTTTATTCTGAATCCCTAGCAATGACGCTGCTTTTCATAGATTCAAAAATAGAAATGATCAATTTGAACAAGACATTAACAGACCCTAGTTAAAATGAGTAAAGCATAGAATGATATTTTAATGAGTGTAGTCTTGCTGATGAGCATTTGCCAGTGTCTTACCTAGAGTGTAGGCTACAAAGTTGAGGACGCCCACGACAATCCAAACCCAATCAGGTACATGCTTGTGACCTGGTGCTGTAAAGGGAAGCAACCAAGATTTTAATAGTCTAACTACAATAGCTCTCCCCACCCCACCTGCCGCCAGTGAGAAATGGGGCTACTTGGTAATGAGAGCTTAAGTTACTTCACAACATATTCTGATGCAGAACTTAAATAGTCAAAAAGTTAGCAGGTCCCAGGTTAGTAGGACTCAGGACTATAGTTCCAGCTACTCAAGAGGCTAAGGTAGAGGGACTGAAAGTTGGAAGCCAGCCTGGGCAACTTAGTAAGACCCTGTCTCATAATAAAATTTGAAAAATTCGGCTGGATTTAAAGCTTAGTGGTACAGTACATGCCTGGCATGTGTAAGGCCCTGAGTTTAATCCCTATTACACACACAAAAAAAAGACAACAAAAAACCTAGGAAGGCCCAACTGAGGACCATTTTCAGAGGAAACCAGGAGTCATGTAAAGAAAAGAAATGAACAGATGGAAGGCGACACTGTGTTCCCTCAAGAAGAGAGGCGATTTTTCTTCTAGGACTGGAGATAGGAGAGGGTCATGGGGCATTGTAGGCATGGTGGGCCCTACTTAGTACTGATTCTTAGACAGTCTGACAGCCCTAACTAAAGTCCTGTCTACGTGTGAATCTTTTTCTAATATCTGTGAACTTACGCTACATGCTAAAGCTCGCCCCGAAATCCTGACTCTCTTGCCCCCACATACAAAGTGCTGGGATTACAAGCATGCACCACGACACCCAGCTTCTAATTATTCATTATTTGCCAGAGCCTCGCTGCTCTTTAGACGGTACATCTAAATGTAATGGGTAAGTTGCTACTGTATTTCTTCTCTTTCTTTCTTTCCTTTTTTTGTTTGTTTGTTTTGTTTTCAAGACAGGATTCCACTGTGTAGCTGACCTGGAACTCACTGTGTAGATCAGGCTGGCCTCGAACTCACAGAGATCCACTTGCCTCTGCCTCCCAAGTGCTGGGATTATAGGTGTGCACCACTACGGCCTAGCACTACTATATCTCTAAACTTTAACGGAATATACATAATATAAAAACAACTTAGTTTTATATACAATTCTAGCATCTTAATATAACATTTTAACACCCAAAACTTTCAGAAACATAAGCATCTTAGATTCAGAAATTAACTAACCACACCTTATTTTTTGCTACTCAAAACATTTAAAATTATGTATTAAGATAATACAATTCTTACCTGAAGCATAAAAGTCAGGATCGAAGTATGTCAGAAGTAAGAAATTGAATACAACCAGCAGAAAGCCAGAGAAGGTTATAAGATTGGGAGCCAGCCAAGTAGGAAATACCTGTTGTTGTTTTCAAAATAGTTGTAAAATAAGTAAAGAAAGCTCTGCTCAATAAACATCACAACATACAAAATTAGGTCACAAAAAGCTATCAGTTTGAAAGATCACATGCAGGTGTTATATATATATTAAAATATAAACAATAACTCCAGCTGGTAGATGAACATTTCTTTCTTCTCCTGTCCCTATCTTTAAATGATTCTTTAATGCACAAACTTCTATAATGATAGCATTCAGCTAATTTTAGAAGGTTTCAAAGTCCTTTTATAAAAATGATTGAGGGCTGGGGGTTTAGCTCAGTGGTAGAGAGAACACCTGCCTAGCAAGTGCAGGGCCCTGGATTCGATCCTCAGCTCAAAAAGGAAAAATAAATAAATAAATAAAAATGATCAATTACAGTGTATTTATTTAGATTTCAACAGGGAGATATCCCAAAAGGGAGAGTTGACTGGGGAGGGGTGAGAGGGTGGTACCTCTGTTACAGCTTACTAAGAACACTGTTGGCTGGGCCTGCAAGCACAGTCTGTAATCTAAGCTACTCAAGACAGTGAAGCAGGAGGATGCCAAGTCCAAATCAACTCAGCAAGTCCCTGTTTTAAAAGTAAAAAGGGGCTGGAGAGATGGCTCAGTGGTTAAGAGCACTTGTTCTTCCAGAGGACCTGAGTTCAATTCCCAGGACCCACATGGTGGCTCACAACCATCTCTAACTCCAGGTCCAGGGCATCTGATGCCCTCTTCTTACCTGCAAGGGCACTAGGCATGCACATGGTACAGAAATGCATGTAGGTAAAACACTCACATATAAAATAATAAATAAATTTAAAAGCAAAATTTTCCAAAAGTAAAAAGAAGGCTGAGGATACAGTTCTGTGTGGTCCACCGGGACAGCATGGATTAGACCCTAGTTCAATAACTAGAACTGCAAAGAATAAACTGAGGGTGGCAGCGATAAGATTCTGTGAGATGGGTTAAAACACTCAAAACTTGTTCAAACAAGAAAGGACGCCATTAATAATCTTACCTTCACTATAGCGTTCCAAAATGGATGCATGACATACAGAGAGAGCGGGTTGGTGTCCAGAGCACTGTACTGTTAAGAAATGAAACATTTCAGAGTTAACCCTTTTACTAAAACATACACTAGTATTTATTAAATGAAAACAATAGTGCAAAACAGTCCCGGAGAGCACACCTATTGGTTTCCTATCCCCTCTGGACACCACCACTAGAGTAGAAATACCAATAGAACAAAACTGTTAAGCAGTCGGGTATCACTTTATGGCAAGAGGGAAGGTCACAGAGGAAGTATACAGACCAGCCCAAAGCATGGAGTTAATCCTACTGTGGCTGTTTCAGTCACATACACCAAGTCCAAACTGCCAGGATCATCACTAACTCATCCTTGCCTCTCAATCAACTTTATATAATGCTTCGGTGTTTCAGTAAAGACATTCACACCACTGACCAGGGACAGAGCTGAGTGGTGGAGCTTAGGCACTGGTACTGAGGGAACACTTTGAAGAGAAGAAAAGAAAAGGATGTGTGTGTGTGTGTGTGTGTGTGTGTGTGTGTGTGTGTGTGTATACACGTTTTCAGTTGTTACAGTTATTATACTGGATACGTATGTAATATGCATACAGGGTACATTAAACACAGACCAGGCACTTTCTCAATCTCCTACATACCTCTTAATCTACAGGGGTCCAGCTGTTCCCCCTCACACACACCATTATTAAGACTCTTAGTGGACAACTCTGAGTGACCTTTCTTTTCTTTTTGGTTTTTTGAGACAGGGTCTCTCTGTGTAGCTTTGCACCTTTCCTGGATCTCACTCTGTAGCCCAGGCTGGACTCGAACTCATAGAGATCCACCTGGCTCTGCCTCCTGAGTGCTGGGATTAAAGGCGTGCGCCACCACTGCCTGGCTCTGAGTGACCTTTCTATCCTATTCACCTGTGAACTGAATGTGACAGCCCTTATCTCAGAGGGCTATCACAGGATGTGGTAAGTTAATAATACATGCCAAAAACCTAGAATAGTACATAGTAAGTGCAATGTAAGAATTAGCTATTGGGGTTGAGGATTTAGCTCAGTGGTTGAGCGCTTGCCTAGCAAGTACAAGGCCCTGAGTTCGATCCTCAGCTCCACATTAAAAAAAAAAAAGGAAGAGTTAGCTATTATTACTATAGGTGCTGGGCACCAAAGGGGTGACAAACCTTTCCCGGTAGAAAAGCAGAATGTATAAATGAATGAACGAACACAAGAGTTAGGGCTGTATGGCAAGTGAGTTATATTATACCCCAAGTACAACTGAAATATTTAGTAAGAAATGGGGCAGGGAGAATTACAAAGAAATTTTAGCAGATAAATTATATGTAAATATGTACAAGTTATACTAATAATTTATACATATACACACACAATGCAAGATGACATTTCCTAGGAAGAGGGAAGAAGAGATATAAAACTAGAAATTATGAGCCAGATGGAGTGATGCAAGCTTTAATCCCATCACTGATACTGAAGCAGGATGATGAGCTTCAGGTCAGCCTGGGCTACATAGTGATACCATGCATCAAAAGAACCCAAAAATGGCAACAAGATGGCTCCGCAGGAAAAGGCATTTGCAGCCAAGACTGATAAGCCAAGGTCATCCAAGGGACCACACGGCGGAAGGAGGGAACCAGCTCCAGAGGTTGTCCTCCTCCTCCACACATTCCATGACAAGCACATGCACACACAGACGCACACAGTGCATCACGGTCGTCACCACATGGGAGCTCCACAGAAAGGAGGCACCCGCACTGACAGCTCTCCTGACCCTCCAGACCTGGGTACCTGGACTCCACAGCACAGATGACTCAGTGGGAGTGCCCTGGCCTCCACTTACACAGTGTGCCCAGACCATGGGATGGAGTCACGGGGCAGGAAAACTGGAAAAACACCCATTTCAAGCCCATCTGCTGCAAAGGACCAGAGCTGGAAGAAGTTCAAGTGAGGAGGAAACAGCGTAAGGCACAGTGTGAGTATCTAATGAGCACCATGTCCAAAGCTCCATTTACTCAAAGAGCCTCGTTCATCAAGTCTCCATAATTTTGAATTAAATAAAAAAGTTTTTGTTGTGTTTTGTTTGTTTGTTGTTGTTGTTATTTTGAGACAGGGTTTCACTATGTAGCCCTGGCCGTCCTGGAACTCAGTCTACAGGCCAGGCTGGCCTCAAACTCAAAGATCTGCCTGCCTCTGCCACCAGAGTGCTGGGATTAAGACATGCACCACCACTGCCATGCCAAAAGAAAATCTTTAATAGATGGCATTTCAGTGTGAAAAAAATCTTTCTTTATGTCTGACACTTTAAACCTCTACTTCAGAAGCCCAGAATAAGTTAAGAGTAATGTAAAATAAATACAAAAGGGCCATTTTACCCTCTGGGATCCTAATCCTACATTCAACAGTAGTCAGTGAGCTCAAGTACACTACAGCAAGATCAGTGCGCTTCAGCAAACGAAAGCCATAACCAACAGGGAGGCTCTCGACCTTCAGCCATGCTTTATGAGGGCCACACACCCTGTAAACCCATCTTCACCGTCCCGTGAGTCTCGAGGAGTGACAAGGACAACTTCACTATGCGGAGAAAGCCAGTCCACACGACCAAAGGTGGTAACTAAACCCGACAGAGGTGTCCGCTCACGTCTGTTAAGTACACTTGGACTTTGCACCGGGATGTTTTGGTCCGCCCCAGAGAATGTGGCCCTGGCAGCTCATCCAGGTAAGGTCTAGCACGGCTCGCTTTGGCTTCACAGTCTACGGGGCATGTCTGATCTACAACTGAGCAGTCTGAATGCCCTGGCTCCTTAAGTACTTCCGGTTACCAAGAACAAAAACCCTCGCCCTTCCCGAAAGAAGACAGTCTGAGGCTAAGCAACTTTCCCATACACTAAAAAATCCTCCACCCCAGTATTTCAACCCTGTGTTTCAATTTGCTCTGCGAAGTTGAGCAGAGGAGGGACTAACCAGCAAGCAGACCTTTCAACACCTGGCAATAAACAGCCTTCCTTATCACAGCAACTTGTCCCTACATCTGTTCCCACCCATATGGCTTTTGTGGCTCCTCAGTGGTTGACCAGGGCAAAAGGAAACTCAAGTGGTGCTGAGAAGAAGGGAACAGGACCAGAAGCCTCCGGTCCTCAACAAGGAAGGCAGGCTCCTCAGACAGTTGACGGCCAGTTGACACCACAGGCTTCAGACACCTTCAGTCACCTCGCCCCTCAGGACCATCCCACACAGGCCACTGGGCCACCCTGCTCTCTCCTGGTAAGAGGCTAGCTGTCACAGGCAAAGCATAAGACTACACTGGCCATTAGCACTTGATCTTGCTAGAGTCAACTCACTGGCTACACTTCCCAGATAGCTTTATTTTTAAAATCTAGATGAAATTGCCCTAGAAGGTTAAGGGTGCCTCCAAAACTCTCAGCATGTAATTCCAGTCATGCTAATAACACCATTATTCCACAGGTCTTATAAAAATGCCAATTGAGGTAAAATTTCTAGGCCACTTCCTCAGGATGGCTACTGCATTACATCTTATCATTTTTATTTGGATACAGAACTCTGTAATGTCATCTAAAGCAATTATGTCAGAGACTTTCATAGTCTGGGTGAAATCCACAGTTACTCTAAGCAATATCTGGCCAAATAACCTAAGCCAAAAGCCGTTTTAGTCTTTCGATTTGAGTCGGAAAACAAAACAGAATACACTCTTCCCCATCCATAGGCTACAATGTTTACAAATACCTGGGCTCTCTGATAGAGGCCATGCTACCTCACTGGCAGGAGAATGGCAAATAAACCAGTGTTTGGTGAGCTCATTGAGTCTGTAGTCTAACGTGAGCTAGGTCCTAAGGGAGAGCACAGTACACATCACAAGGCAAGATGAGACAAGCTATGAGTGACGTAAACTGTGCTGTGGGAGAGAGCAGGCAGGCAGACAGAAGGGAGGCACAATGGGGAGAAGAGCCAAGCCTGGAAAGGCTGCCACACACCAAAAATACCACGAGCCACCGGAGACTAAGGCAGAGGGATTTTCCCCTAGCATTTTTAGAGGAGAGAGTGTGGCCCTACCAGGACTTGATTTTTCTAGCCTCTAGAACTATGAGAAAATACATTTATGTTAAGGCCACCTACTGCATAACAATTCCTATGGCATCTCTGGGAAACCAAAGAAGATGTGACCTACCCCCCCATTACCTAGTCAGAGTGGACAGACCAACTGTGCCCCTGAAGGTGAGAAGGTAGTCAATGTACACAATGTATCAAGCAAAAGAAGCTAGACCTAAAAGAGTGTTTCTACAGGGTCCACAACATGTATGAGGCTCAAAAGAGAAGCCATGGGCTAGAGAGATGACTCACTGGTTAAGAGCATGTACTGCTCTTGCAGAGGACAAGAGTCTGGGTCCCAACACCCAGGTCAGGTGCTTCAGGGTGTGTGTGTGTGTGTGTGTGTGTGTGTGTGTGTGTGTGTGTGTGTGTGCGCGCACACCACATGGTGCAGGTGCTGGCAGAGGCGAATGAGGGCAAGGGACCCCCTGGAACTGGAGTTACATGTGGGTGCTGGGAACTGAACCTGGGTCCTCTGCCCTTAACCACTGAGCCATCTTTCCAGTCCCCCTCCACAGCAATGTTTTAACATCATCACGGGAGGCTGCCCTAACCGGTCTCCTGTTAATAGTACCATATTGTACCTGTCTTACGATTTGTGTTCAAAGGACAATTTTATCCGTTCCCTCACTTAATAGTATAAAGTCTATATGAGAGTATTAATTGCCATTTGACAGACACTAGAATCACCTGGGAGATAGGTCTCTCGAGCATGTGCAGGATTATGCTAACTAAGGTGGGAAAGAGCATCCCTGGCCCCCTGGGCAGGGGACCCTGGACCCCAGAACGGAGAGCAGCAGCTGAGCAGCAACAGCATCCACCCCTCTTCTCCTGGCGGTGGATCCGATGTGAGCAGCTGCTGCCAACCCCAGCTGCCTTGGCTTCCCTGACATCAGCTGTGAGGGAAAATAAATCCTTTGTCCTGTAAGTTGCTTTGGTCAAGAGTGTTTTATCCTAGCAACAGGAAAAGAGACTAAGGTAATGACTATCTGTCCCCATCGTACAGATAAAGAGGCTATAAAATCCGACTAGCACAGCTAATAAATGGGAAGGTCTAAGGTATACATCCTGAGTCCAGTAAGATGAAGTCATCTTAGAACACTCCAGTGAAACTGATTGCTTTGTTGTGAGCCAGACTATCTTGTCTTGACACAACCATAAACTCCTAAATCAGTAGTTCTCAACCTGTAGTTACAATCCCTTTGGAGCGGACAATCCTTTCACTAGGGTCGCACATCAGACATCTTGCATATCAGAGACTTACATTATAATTCATAACAGTAGAAAAATCACCGTTATGAAGTGGTAATTTTATGGTTGGGGGTCACCACATGAGGAACTGTATTAAAAGGTCACAGCATTAGGGAGGTTGAGAACCACTGTCCTAGATTCACTACACTATAATTACAAGCTCTCCCAGAGATTTTTCTCTCCCAGTGTATGGTACATGCATCTCACGGTGATTCCCAGTGAGTCACACCCTTGTATCTCCTTGATGGCTCATTCTGCTTCCCTGAAGGTAGGTAGAACCTGTGGCTTGCTTCTAACCAACAGAACACAGCCAAGGATGATGGATGTCACTCTTTTCTAAGATGTACTATAAAGCAGAAATGTGAAGGCCAGAGGTCACCCTCTGGCACTCTGTCTTTGTTTTGAGAGAGAATGGTGTTCTCTTACAGGAACCTGGCTCACTGACTAGGCCAAGATGGCTAGCTAGTGAGCCCCAGGGACCCATCTATCTCTGCCTCTTCAATACTGGGTTTACAAGCATGTGCCAGCATGCCTAGCCTTCTTAGATGAGAGCTAGGACTCCGAACTCAGGTCTTCATGCATTTATCAACTATCTTCCCAGCCTGAGAACAGACATGCTGGAGCATGGCAGCACATTCTCAGTACTTGGGAAGAAAGAAGAGGAAGAAACATCTCTAGTAAACGGCCAGCCAGGACTACACAGCAAAAAAAAAAAAAAGACTTAGGGATATAGCTCAGCAGCAGAGCACTTGCCTAGTGTGGACAAATCTCTGGATTTGACCTTCAGTACCACAAAAGAAAAAGAAAAAAGAAAAACCACAGCTACTTGATGTTTGAGAGCTAATATATACATATTACAGTAAGATAACTTCTTCACATCCTTTTCTTGTGATACAATTAATATTTCTTTGATGCAGGGCAGTTCTCAAAGTGTGGGTCTCAAACTGAACACAAATTATTGGCCCTAACCAGATCCACAGCATCAAGGCCCCCAAGAGTGGGGCCATGCAATCTGCCCTTTTTATTTAGTTGTTTGTTTGTCTGTTTACTTGTTTTTGAAGAAAGGATTCCTCTGTGTATCCATGGCTGTCTGGAACTCTGTAGACCAGGCTGGCCTTGAACTCAAGAGATCGGCCTGCCTTTGCCCCTGGAGTATGTGGGGAGGGGGGGGGGGGGTGGGGGCTGGGCTAAAGGTGTGCACTAGAATCTGCCTTTTTAACAAACCTTTTTGAAGGGAAACTAAGCACATACTTGACTCCTCAAAGAAGGAAAAACTACTAGTAAGAGCTTAGTGGCGAACACAGACACTTCCTGGGGGTGATGCCAAACATCACATTGCAAGCAAAAGGCAAACACAGTTTTAATAAACATCAAATATCCATTTAAAGCCTGCTAAATGCAACAAAGCACTGTGCCACAACAAACATTCGAAAATACTAAGTCTAAACTTCAAATGCATTTGAGGGGAAGGGTATGAACCCTGAATAGAAACCAAGTTTCTTACAGTGTCTTCATGACTATGAGGCTCTGAGAAGGACACCCACAGACAACATGACTCCAAGAGTATTGAGATCTCATTTCAATGAGCACTGCCATTTATATCTGCTAACAAGTCAGAGCAGACTGGAGAATTACAGCCAGGAGAGTGATGGACAAGCCATGATGACAAGCAGGTCCATCTCAGTAAGGGAACGGAAATAATTGTTGAGAATCTGGACATCAGGCATATGATAGATGCATACGGTCCCTGCAGATTCTTACATAGGAGAGTTGTATTTGAGGAAAAATACTTATTCTGCCTGTTGTGTTATGTATAGAAAAACAGGAAGAAATGTGAGAAAGACTACCCAACCAGAGGATGCTTTGACACATGCCTATAATTCTAGCACTTAGAGGAGATGGGCTGGGCCCTTGCATATCTATCATTAATCAAGAAACTGCCCCAGAGATTTTTGCCTACAGGCCAATCAGATGGCGCCATTTTCCCAACTGAGGCTCCCTCTTCATAGATGACTCTAGTTTTGGGTCAAGTTGACCCAAAAAAAAAAAAAAAAAAAAAAACCAAGGTTTGTGTGTAGCTTGGTACTTGGGACCCTGGGTTTTTGAGAAAAGGTGGCATGAACCCCAAGCTGGGCTCTTAACTGAGACCCTCATGCTTCAATATATCTGTCCTGGTGTGGGGAAGATACTTCCATTTATAAAGCACACAAGGACCTGAGTTAGATTCCCAGCACCCATATAAGAAAGCTAGGCATGGTAGTACATACATGTTACTTGGTATAACCTCAGGGTGAGATTAGTGGGATGTGTGTGTATGTTATATACTACTTAATGTTACAAGCAGGGAAACGTGAACAGCAGGTTTCAGTTCGCATACACTTCACACTAAGCACTCTATGCCAGGCACTTGGCAAATATTAACTCATTCAACTTTGAAAATGGTCCTGTGAAGTAAGAACTATCAAATTTCACAGATGACACTGTATGTCATGTGAGCACAGGAAGTGTGATCTAGAGTGAGCATTTGGACAGAGATCAAGAGAAACCATGGTAATGGAATTTTTATTAAGAGTATACTGTTACTGTTATTAACCTCTTGCTGTGCCTAAATTTGGCCATAGGTTTGCATGTCTCTGTAGCAAAATTACATGACAAAGTTCTGTGTTACCTCAGGGCTCAGGCATCCATTGAATGTCCTGGAATACAGCCTCGCAGGTAAGAGGACTACATGAGTCAACTAAATGCACACTAGCACTATAAGCCCACCTACGGCACTTTTGGTTCCACTCTACATTTTCTCATCTGCAGACCACTAGACACGTGTCCGATTATGCATTATTACTAAAGGTTAGTATTCCTACCTTATATAGCTTGTACCAACAAGGAATAGCTTACACTTCACTCCCAGCTTGAAGAGGCAGCATGAACACAAACTCTAGATCCAGCTGCCTGGCGTCAGATCTCAGTCCACTGCACTGTAAGTGGAAGGGCGGGCCTTGGGTGTTTCCTCCACAGCACCTGCAGGAGGGTGGCTTTCACCCTGTCCTATTGAACCTCTCCCTGAACCAGGCAGAACTCCCCCATCCACCTGCCTTTTGTCCTTCAGGATACAATTCTTCAGGAGATGTAGAAAGGGAAAGAAGGAAGGAGAAGCAGAGGAAGGAAGAAAAGGAAGCAGTGAATTTGAGATATGGTCTTGCTTTGTTGCCCGGGTGGCTCTGAATTCCAGCCTCAGGCTCCCCAGTGTTGGAATTACATGTATGCACCGTCACACCTGGCAACTGTCTACCTTTACCTAAAATCCCTAGAGTATTTCCAAGGCTTATTAATGTACGTGCTAGGAATAATCTCATCAAGGCAACTAAGGTACCACTGATGATGGGCTGTTCTTGAGTAACAGTTGACATCTAGGCATTGCCATATTTACATGTAAGATAACACCCACAGGCAGTTTGCAGTTCGATTGAAATACAATCAAAACATCAATAATTCCTCATACTATTTCTACGAGACTTGGGAAGCATCCTCGTCTTTGAAATTACAGAAACTGTCTCTAACAGAGGACAACTCAGTCACAAACGATTGTTGGTGCTTTGTTTCCTTTTGATCTTTTGAGACAAGGTCTTGCTATGTAGCCTAGGCTGGCCTCAAATTCTTGGTATTCCACCTGTTTCAGCCTCAGAGTGCTGAGATTATAGCCATGTGCTACGATGCCCATCTTGAGAGTTCTTTAGAACAATTAGTTTTAATTCTAAACCCACAGACTATACTGTGGTGATATATTGTGCACCCCAAAGCTTACCTGGGGATCAGAGGACAGAGCCAGTCACTAAACTAGACATAGAGGTCAGGCAGTGGTGGCACATACCTTTAATCTTATCATTCAGGAGGCAGAGATCCATCTGGATCTCTGTGAGTTCAAGGCCACACTGGGCAACATGAGAGAAACAGAACCAGGCAGTGGTGGTGCATGCCTTTAAGCCCAGGAAGTAATATGGCAGGACCCAGAAAGGTATATAAGGCGTCAGGAAACAGGGACTCGCTCTCTTGAGGCTGAGGATTTCATAGAGGTAAGCTAGTGGCTGGCTGTTCTGCTTCTCTGACATCTCAGCTTTCACCCCGATATCTGGCTCTGAGTTTTCTCTTAATAAGACCATTTAGCAATTCGCGTTAAACTATACTTATTCATGTGTCCCCATCCAACAAAGTATGCCCCACCTTAAAGTTTACTATAAAGTCATAGAGCCTGTCATCACAGCACTTGGGAGGGACAGGGAGGAAGACCCGGTGTTCTGGGGCATCCACAGCTACATAAGACTTTGAAACCAGATTGGTCTACAAGAGACCCCATTACACACAAAAATAATAACAAGGGCATTTTTAAAAAGAATCTGAAAGCATTACAATACAGTGCTTCACAAAGCCCTGCCTCACATGACAGCGACCCCCCTCCACCATCCACCTACCCCCCAGATCCTGAATCATCCCCGGCTCCTCCTTACCTTTTATCTGCCCCCTCCCCTCCCCCCAAGACCACCCCCAGCTACCCGCTGGGTTACCATGTTCTGTCAGTCTTGAAGCAGGGATGGGAAGGTCAAATGAAAAGGAAGACCTACATGAGCTAGGTGGACCAGTGGGGAAACGGCAAACGGGAGAGCGCGTGCTCTATTACTCATTCATGATTTCTGGAGGGTTTTCCATTGTGTTGTTGGAAATCTGCCTCACAGTGCCCAGGATGGCCTGGAACTTGCTGTGCGTCTGAAGCTGCCCTTGATATTCTGTCAGAGATGCCAGGCTCACAGAAGCATGTACCTCCTCACCCAGTCATATTTCCCCTCCACCCCCGGTTTCGAGATAGAGTCTCACTGTGTATCCTTGGCTGGCCTCTAACTCTCCTGCCTCTGCCTCGCTGGTGCTGGGATTACAGGCGTGCGCAATCACGCCCAGCCATATACCTTTTTAAAAGAAGTTAGGCACGAGGTCTGAGCCAAAAGAGGAAGTTCAAGGGCAGTGTTGCCCAAGATTCTGATTTTTCAAGAGCATCTGGAAATCTCAACTTTTATGGGAAAGATTAATTTTTTAAAACAAAGTAAGGGCCAAATTAAATGTATCTGCTGGATAAATTCAGTATGGGCTTACCAGTTGTGAGCTCTATTTTTAGAATTTCCTTGCCCTTACTAGGTGTGGTAGCTCATGCCCGCAATCCCAGAACTAGGCAGGCTGAGGCAGGGAGATCAGCTGTTGGAGGTCAGCTGGGCTACAGATCAAGAGAACAAAAAAGGGAAGGAAGGAAGGCGGGGTTCTGCTCTCTTGGGGAACATGGTGATGCAGGCCTGTCATCTCAGCACTCTAGATACTGAGGCAAGAGATCAGGAGCTTAAGGCACACTGGGACACTGACACACACAGACAATCTCTAATCCCTCTTTTCGGTCCCCACTGCCGTAATATTCAGGCCTTCAACATTTCTTAGGTAGGGATGTATTTATTTATTGGCATCAGAGTCACCCCCACACCAAGTGATTCTGATACCAATAAATGTGGGCCACAGGCACTAACCAACAGAACAATATTACTCCCACACTGCCAGGAGCCTGCCTTCCTCTCCAGGTTCACCTGCCACGCCGCCATTAGACTCAAACACCTTATTTTGTGGTTCTCAGAAAATCTCTCAGGCCCATCTCCCATCGCCTGGCTCTCATCCGATAGGATGCCTTTTCCCTTCTGCGTTTTCTCCACCCAGTTTTCATCTTTCTAGACCGGCCTTGCCTCCACCTCCATCACCTCTGAAGTCTTCCTCAGGTCTAACATCGGCTCTCATCCCTACTGGTGTGTGGTGCCCCCTGTCCTTTTCCACCTAGAACGCACGATCCCTACTCACTGTGTATAAAGGCTTGTTTACCCATCCCTGTGCCACCCAACTGGGCTCTTTGAAGTCAGGAATTTCAACTTAGCTTAATTTTGCAACCCCAGTGCTGTGCCTGATAAGCAGATCTCCCATAAACGCTTGCCAAATAAATAAAATTACACTGTAGGGCCCACTGTAAGACCTAAGGCCAGTTTGGATTCTGGTTCTCTGGCTTTGCTATCAAGATGTAAACACCGTTTCTCTTGAGAACTTCTCAATTGTGATAGTAACAGATTCACAGCAACTACGGTCCCTGTACCAGGTAGCTGCCATCAGTCATATAAATTAACTACCCCACAGCAGAAACCAATTCCTGAAATTCTACTCTGGAAACTAAATGGTACTTAGCCCATTTCCCCTGGAAAGCAAAAGGATACAATGTGACACTAGGGGCAGCACGATCCATTAAAACTGTGCCGTCCCAGGGGTCTGACTAAGCAAACCACAGCAGTTCAACCCAGGAAAGCACAGTGTCCCTCAACAGTAAGTATCTGTGTGATAGGAACAAGAGGAAAAGGGGGAAACAGTGAGTAGAGGAAAGGAATGAAACATCTCCTGAAGGTGGACTACTTCAACACAACTGTCTGAGGTCGCTAGGAAGCAAGGGAACAGAACAGCACTTCTACGCTGGTACCCTCATATTCAAAGCGAAAATTCAAAAGAAGCCTTCCAGTACCCACATGTACATGTACCGCTCCGTTTACCATACTTAAAATACCCTCTATTCTTTCCATTTTCTTCATTCCTTCAGTATTTACTGGGCATCTCTTTGGCTCAGGATGCTGTGCAGACACCGATCGTGTTGAACCTGACAGGTACCAGCTCTGCCTACCTAGAGCTCCCGTCCTAACACAGAAGGCACACATTCAGCTAATTCTCAAACTAAGTACTGAACAGGGCTGTGTTAAACACTCCACCAGGGGACACGAGTATTAAGAGAGCATATAAAACAGAATCCAGCCCCGGCTTTCTTCTGTACTGACAACCATCCCTCTCTTACTACAGAAACCTAACTACCGTTCTCGGCGGCTATGCTGTGCACATGCCAGGTTTCCACAAGTCGCTCTCAGATGTACCTCCGGAGACAACAAAGAAATTAAACTGGTTCAAAAGTAATTTTTTCCACCAGCTGTTCTGGGAGTATCCTTTTTTTCCCTCTGTATCTTTTTGCTGTGTTATAAAAGGTCACACTGGAGAATAAAAACCTCTTTAAGTGTGTTGACTGCACATTTGGGGGTGGTGTTTCAATTCATGAAGCCATAAAGCACTCGCTCTCTGAAGACCACACAATGAGAAAGAAAAGATCTCTGTGTATAATTCACAAGCCAACAAAACTGACCACACAGATTCTTTTCCTTTGGACACCTCTTTCTTTAGATAGGAATGTGGTATAGTACTGAGCAAAGAACCTTCTTCTACTACAAGAATGTTAAGGTAATAAATTTGTATTTGATTTTGGGTGTGTTTCCCCCCACCCTAAAAAAAAAGCCTCATTGTAATTAAAATAACATAAACAAGCTATTTTAGTGAATTAACACTGGGGCACTAGCTAAACTGACCTTTGTTTTCCAGGATGATAGGAAACCTGCTGTCAGACACAGGAACTGAATCAGATAAGGGCGGAGAGAGATCACCACAGAAAACCACACTGAAATGTCTGATAAAAAGTAGGACTCTGGGTTGGGGATTTAGCTCAGTGGTAGAGCGCTTGCCTGGCAAGCACAAGGCCCTGGGTTCGATCATCAGCGCTAAAAAAAAAAAAAAAAAAAAAGTAGGACTCCTGTCTAGTGACATATAAACCTAGAGAAGGCTGTAAGGAAAACAAGGTTCACTAAATACAACTGCTCTTTTATAAAAACTTGCTCTAAATGTCAGGCTCTAGGAAAAAGAAAATATTCTAGCTGTCAATCTTTATAGAGTGCAGCATATATATGGGGGGGGGGGGGGGCTGACGACACAACAAAGGTATTAATAGCCTCCTCGAACACAAGTTATAAGGCCCTGACCCACGTTAGGCTCTGGAACTTCTTCCCAGTTACAGTGTTAAGACAAGTCACCACCTCAATTCAGAACGGTCTGGTCCAAATCTGCTTCAAAGAGGGATATCCTAAGGCCTTCTAGAGGCCCTCGGGGGGTTTTTTATATCCTAGTTAAACAAAAATAAGACACCCTCCCCTAGATATTCATTCATTGCACAAATGTTTGCTGGATGCCAACTGTGCAGTATAGCACTATGCTTCAGTCATGCCTCATTCGGACATTCTATTATATTCGACAGGCACATTAATTTCATAAAGGAACAGACTGCTCTCAGGAAAGGCTTACCAAAGATAAAACACTAAAGGCCCATTATTTCAGGCTAAGATGACTAGACGGCCAGTAGCTCCCTGGTGGGAGTACTAAATCTGGGTGAAAACCATCATTTCCTGGGGGATCGCTACGTGCCAGACTCTTCCCAACCCTTAACAACCCACTAAGCATGACAGAAACTCACACTTGAGCTAAGAACCTAATAGAGAGGCTGAGTGGGGGTTTTCAACGACTCGCCCAAAGCCAAACAGAAACTTGACTTTGGCATCGGGTTTCGATATACTCGAAAGCCCGCGCGCTCCTTGCACACTACACAGTTCCTTCTCGTGCACAATGTGTCTCAACCAGCAGCGCCAGCGCCACTGAGCCACAGGGGAAGCCTCATTCCAGAGGCAGGGTGGAGCGCATCTGCAGGAAGGCCTGGAGAAGTCACTTAGCATCCACCCCAGGACCACCCGCCCTCCCGAAGTTGTTAAGCCCTGACAGGCAGATGGGAAGTTCATTCAAACGAAGACCCATGGAAAGGACACAGAAGGGAGCGACACCGTCTCTGGAGGAGGCTGAAGCCGCACAGCAGTGACAAGTAATAGGGAAAAGGGGAGAAAGGAATCCTCTCCTTCTCTTCTTCGGGTGCTCCAAGGAAAAGGCATTCTCCCGCGGGGTGCGGAGACCCGGCGGCGGGCCTAGGATGATCCCACGCTCCCCGACCGCGAGCCCCTCTAGGATCCCCGCAACAACGCCCGCCGGGCGCGCCACGCGGCAGGCACAAGGTGACACGGACCGCGCCGGCCCCTCAGCCGCCAGGGCGCGGCCAGGGTGAGGGAGAGGGGCGGCCGCCCGCACGCCCGCCCGCCCGCACGCCGGCCCGCTCGCTCTACCTTGTACTTGTCAAAGCCGGCCAGCTGCTCCGGGCTCACGTATTCGTAGCCAGCCATGACGGCCCGAAAACCGAACGCCCACTCCGCAGCGGCAGCGACCCTCTGCGACCGGGCGATGAAATACGAGCAGCGCACGGCACTGTGCAGGGACGGGGAAAGCCTGGGCTGGTAAAGAAGGCAGAGGCGCGCTCCGCCCAGCGCGCACGCGTAGCCGGCCCAGCGCGCAAGCGCAGACCCCCGCGGCTCCCGCCCACTCGGGTAGGGACACCACCCTTCGCACGGCCCGCCCCCAGCGCCGCCGCCATCCAATCGGCACGGGCTGGCCAACGCCAAGTCCCGCCCTCCCGCTGTCTGCGTCGATTCATTTGCTAGAGTCAAACTAGGTGAACTGAAGTCAGAGGAGAGGTGAAAGGTCAACTTCCCAGCAGCCTCTGCTCCTGTCTCTGGTCTAGGACCCGCGGGGGTACGGTGTGAGGTTCCCTTATAATCTTGTGGTCCCGGTGAGTGTGTACGCGGGAGTTCGGGAGCAAGGGCGGAGCCAGGTTCCTGCCGCGGCGGGCTTCGAGTTCCTGGAGCCTCGGGAGCCTGAATTGATGACGCCGGGAAAACGGGAGACTGGGAGCGGTCCAATAAAGGGACTTGAAAAGCCATCGGAGTCCGTCCCCCTCAGATCGGTGTGGCTTACGAACCTTGGACTGCGTCGTCAGATTCCACTAGTTCAATCCGGTGCAAATTCCAATTGCTTAAATCTCCTCGATCTCCCATAAAACCATTGATCGCTCAATCTCGACGAGGCCTTAACTGTTTGCAAGGAGTGTTTTCACACAACTAGATCCCAGTGCATTGTAGAAAGGACGGGTCATCAGTGGTTACTATGTATCTAATAGTAGGGAATGTTTAATCATAATTGCTACTTTTTATTAAGTGCCTTACCTGCCGACAACGTGCATATATTATCGCCAACCCATTAACATTGAGATGAGAGGTGTTTTCCCCACTTCCCCTAGCACAAAGCCAGGAGTTGTGTATCCCCAGTACGAGCAAAAAGAAATTCAGATTACTTTACCTCTCCAGAGACACTTCTTTGGTTGGAAATGGTCAACCCAATTAGAAATATCGTCCTATTGCTGGGCGGTGGTGGCACACATCTTTTAATCCCAGCCCTTGAGAGGCAGAAGCAGGCAAATCTCTGTGAGTTGGAGGCCAGCCTGGTCTTCCAGAACAGCCATGACTGTTTCACAGAGAAACCCTGTCTTAGGGGGAAAAAAAAGAAGAAGTATAGTCCTATTAAAATCACTACCTCAGTGAGTTTGCCTGCCTCCCTAGTTCCTGGAATAAGGGCAATTAATTTGAAGTTTCCTTTTATATACCTTAGAGTCATTCACTTAACAAATACTTATTAGCACCTAAGATATGCCAAGCCCAATATTTGGTTGCATCCTCCTTTCTAAAGTCTAGGGGGGTGTGAATGGGTGGGGTTGTTGTTTTTGAGACAGCATCTCATAAAGTAGTCCCAGCTAGCTGGGAACTCACATACAGCCCAGACTAACCTCAAATATTATCAGTCTCTTAAGTGCTAGGATTGTAGGTGTGAGCCGCCACACCCAGCTCTAAAGTGTACAATTCTTAATGAGCTGATGCATATAAAGTTGTTAAGCCAAGATAAAATCTTTTCTATATATTTTTTCTAGTAAATATAAATAAGACAAAAAGAAAAGGATCTTGCCATCAAATGGTTTTTAAATATAAGCCTTGTACTATTCCACCAGAAATACAAACTTCATACTTAACATCTTTCAATTACTTGTGGAAACCATTGAAAAGTGACATGATAGGGCTGGAGAGATGGCTCGGCATTTAAAAGCATTGGCTATTCTTCCAGAGGAGCTGGTTGAATTCCCAGCACCCACATGGTGACTCCAATTCCAGAGAATCTGATGCCCTCTTCAGGCCTCCAAGAGCACTGCATGCACATGGTACACAGGCATGCATACAGGCAAACACCCACTAGTACACATAAAATAAAAATTAACTTTTTGTTGGGGATTTAGCTCAGTGGTAGAGCGCTTGCCTAGCAAGCACAAGGCCCTGGGTTCGGTCCTCAGCTCTGGGGAAAAAAAGACAAAAAAAAAGGAGGGTAAAAAATTAATTTTTAAAAAAGTAGCATGGGTGCAAGCTAATATTACTACATAAACTGCATTTGTTACTTACTTCATAAGGAAACAAATTCAATGTGGCTTGGGGGGGGGGGGTTGTTTTTGAGACAGGGTTTCTCTGTGTTGTCCTGGCTGTCCTGGATCTCGCTCTGTAGACCAGGCTGGCCTTGAACTCACAGAGCTCCACCTGCCTCTGCCTCCTGAGTGCTGGGATTAAAGTGTGCCACCATGGCCCTTATTTTCCCCCAGAGCTGAATGTGGTGATACACACATACAGTTCCAGCTTGCTGGAAAGCTGAGGCAGGAGAATCACTTTAGCCAAGGTTGACCTTAAACTCATGATCCTCCTGCCTCAAAAGCAATTTAGTAACTATGGTTTAAAGAGCAACTTTGAATTTTTTTTTTTTTTTTTTTTAGCTGAGGATTGAACCAACAACAACAGCTTGGTCTGCACTTTGACATCTTGTCGTCTGTTCCATTTTACTTGGCCCCAGTTTTCTGCTTTTTTGTCTTTTGTTTTTGTGGAGCTGAGGCTCAAACCCATGGTTTTGGTTTTTGGTTTTTGGTTTTAATAATGTTTTGTTGGGAGCAGTGGGCCTGGGGAAGTCAGAGGACAACTTTCCACAGTTGGGTTCCTCTTCCCACCATGTGAGTCCCAAGGAATCTAACTTAGGTTGGCAGCCTTGGCAGCAAGTGCCTTTCCCCTTTGAACCATCTTGCTAGACCTTCCGTTCGCCATTTATAAAAGAAGGCGTTAGACTGATGCTAAAATCCTATTCACCTCTGAAATCCAATAAACTACGTCATTTAACGTCTCCAATGAGACCAACTCATCTGGGAAAAGTCTCTCTTTGGTTATTACACCAGTCATGTGAAATGATGTGGCTTAAGGTGGTTACATTAAAACCAGGCACACGTAAGATAGGACTTCCTGAGTCCTGTGAATCATAGGGTTGGGTCAGCTTCCTACGCACATAGACAATGCCTAGAAAGAGAAAAGTGTTCAACAAAATTGCCTTTGGAAGTAGCCACTCTCCTGTCTCCTCTTTTCTGAATCTCACTCAAGGAGGCTTTTATGATCAAATCTCACTCTCCTGTCTTCTGGCCTGGCTGTTCCTCTTCCCAGGGTGCCACAGCAGTGAGTGTGGTTTATTATTGCTTCCTGTGCCTGCCACCTGGGCCATTGAACTTTACCTCTTCGACCTTCCTGCCCCTGTCTCTCTCTTCTCCCCCATCCCCCTCTACCAGGATGGAGACTGAGCCTAGAGCCTCACTCCCACCAGGCAAACATCTGCATCTCGAGCCCTCAGAATCAAACATATTACCCTCAAGAATGGTAATCTTAGAAAATATCAATTCATGCTTTAAAAAAAAATGTTATCTTTGTAATATCACCTGAAAAGAACTTAATTCTTGGAGTTTCTCTTTTATTTAGTCAGAAGGAAGAATGTGTCATTAATCAAAGTAAAAATAGTTAGGGAGTTAAAGAACTTAGATAATTAATAACATCAATAAAAGTTATCGAAGTCATAAAAATGAACAGACTCTTTCCATGGAAGTTTGTAATGGCTTTATTCTGTTTTTAAATAAAAATAAGGCCAGATGTTGTGGCTCCTACTTGCAATCCCAGCATTTGGGAAACCAACACAGAAGAATTGCTGTAAGTTTGGGGTCAGCCTGAGCTACAGTGTGAGCCCTTATTTAAAAAAAATTTAAAAAGTTCATTTAAATAAACGAACTAAAATTAGGGCCTAAGGTCTAAGCCAGTGGTGAAGCATGAGTGTTTCATATGCTTGAAGCCCTGGGTTTAACATTAACCCCAGCACCAAAATAATAATACAGTAATAAAAAATAATGACTCATAAGTTTTATAGTGGTTGACTGGACTATAGCATTTGCTTCAAATGCAAGAGGCTCTGGGTTCAGTCCTGGTACCTACCCTGCCACCACCAATTCTCTCTCTCTCTTTTTTTTTTTTTTTGGTTTTTTCAAGACAGGGTTTTTCTGTGTAGCTTTGCGCCTTTTCCTGGATCTTGCTTTGTAGCCCAGGCTGGCCTCGAACTCACAGAGATCTACCTGCCTCTGCCTCCCAAGTGCTGGGATTACAGGCATGTGCTACCACCGCCCGGCCACCAATTCTCAAAACAATTGGGCATCACTAGTTCCCCCAACAACTCTGAACCGGGGCCACAGTGTCGTTCCCATCGTACAGAACAGAACAAAAGAAAAGTCATATATTTTGCCTCCAAATTACTCAATTTGTAGTAAACCTTCCGCTTTGAGTTGAATAATTTTTCCATACAAGTTACTATGATAAGGTGTTAGAAAAAAGAATAGGTCTAATTGTTTTACACCCAGGGCCTCTCACAGATTAGGCAAGCACTCTATCACCAAATACCATTGCCAAACCCTGTAAACCAGCTCCTAATCAAGGCTAAGGCATGTAGAAGAGATTAGGAAAGCGTGGAACAGACATTAAGCTTTTTTTTTTTTTTTTTTTTTTTTAAGCTGAGGACCGAACCCAGGGCCTTGCACTTGCTAGGCAAGTGCTCTACCACTGAGCTAAATCCCCAACCCTTGTTCCTTAAAAATGAAATTTGGGCCAGGTGGTGGTGGTGCACACCTTTTATCCCAGCACTCGGGAGGCAGAGTCAGGCGGATCTCTGAGTTTGAGGCCAGCCTGGTCTACCAAGTGAGTTCCAGGACAGGCACAAAGCTACACAGAGAAACCCTGTCTCAAAAACCAAAAAAAAAAGAAAGAAAGAAAGAAATCTGGTGGCTCACGCCTTTAATTCTAGCACTCAGGAAGCAGAGGTATGTGAATCTGAGTTCAAGGCCAGCCTACTCTACATAGCAAGTTCCAGAACAGCCAGGGCTACACAGAGAAACACTGTTTTGGGGGAGGAAAAAAAGTGAAAGTCCTTGGCTATACGAAACCTCAAGTAGGATTTTGCCTATTTGTTTTTCCCACTTTGCTTTTAGTTTTCAATAGTCCTCCTACATAAGAGGCAGAGCCAGGCGGATCTCTGTGAGTTCGAGGCCAGCCTGCGCTACCAAGTGAGTTCCAGGAAAAGGTGAAAAGCTACACGGAGAAACCCTGTCTCGAAAAACAAAAAACAAAACAAAAAGAATGTCTAGGGCAGCTGGAGAGATGGCGCAGAGGTTAAGAGCACTGACTGCTCTTCCAAAGGTCCTGAGTTCAATTCCCAGCAACTACATGGTGGCTCACAACTATCTGTAATGAGATCTGGTGCCCTCTTCTGGCCTGCAGTCATACATGCTGTATACATAATAAATAAATAAATCTTTAAAAAAAAAATAAAAAAAAAAAAAAGAATGTCTAGGAACCCCTGAGTGGGTGGTTACACCCGCTGTTCCATAGTGTGTTCATACCAAGAGTCGACATCGACTAGCACCTGCTACTTTTCATGTTGATGGAGGAGATGGGAACTGTGTTCTCCATGGCCTTGTCCACTGGCTTCCCAATGATGTTAGGACCAGCTTTGTTTTCCCAGACATTGAACAGTACTGTGAGTAATTATTTGAATCAAAGCCAGGCAATGTGACAGTTCAGAGGGCGGCAGAGGCCCAGGTTGATATTGTTAGCAATCAACTGGTTGAGGCCCCTTCACCCAGGTGAGATTCCCAGGCAAGTGAGGAGAAGCCTGTGCAGAGGTCACACTCGGCGCATGCTCAGCAGCAGTGAGCCCTAGTAGATGTCTGTGAGCAACAGAAGGTGATCATCTTTGTTACTGCTTTCATGAAGGGAACCCTAGGTACTGTGACCTTTTAGCCTTACAATAACAGATGTTGAGCCTTGGTGCAGGTCTAAGAAGTTGGGGTTCCTAGCTATTAATACCCTCCCTTTTTAAAATAGTTTTCAGGTTTAAGGTATTGAGATTTCCCCAGCCCTGAACAAGGTTGGGCATTTTAGCTTTTGGAGCCCATAATATCTGAGTCCTTTGGCCTTTAATCTCTGATAGCTCTCTGGAACTTTCCCGGGGACCAGGGCCGGCAGTTTGTCCTCTGTGGCTATTTATAGCTGTGTGTGTGTGTGTGTGTGTGTGTGTGTGTGTGTGTGTGTGTGTGGTGGTTTCACCATGTAGCTTAGGCCAGCCTGGGGTCTTATTATGTGGCCTCACACTCACAGTACTGCCCCAGATTCCTGAGTGCTGGGATTGTAAGTGTGCACACACGCCCAGCGAGGCTTCCCATCTCCCTCAGCTCTCGCCTTTCAAGCCTGCTTACTTCAGCTATTGCTGCCTGTTTCCAACCTAACTGTCCTCTGACACTCTTCAGCTCCCTTTTCTCTCCATTACCACTACCTCAGCTACCACCAGTGTGGCTGTCTCCACAGCCAGAGGTAGGCCAGAAAAGACAGCATGGGAGGACCTCATGTTGGAACAGCAGTGTGGTAGCACAGAACTGACTACTCCCAGCAGACTCCCAAAGGGAACTGGACAGCTAGAAGAGTGAGTGGTATTTGTACCAGTGAAATAGACCTTCGTGTCAATGGAGGACTGGGATCACACTAGCCACGGCATTGTCCTGGCACCAGTCACAGAGGTCCCTCTGCTAGGCCACAAGGGGAGATGCTCCTCCCGTCCTGGGTGGTGGTTAAAGGATCATCTAGATTTCACCAACACTTGAGAGGACAGAAAAACCCAACAGGAACTGTTTGAAACAGTTGTGCCTGGGTTCTGCCTTCAGGAGGGAAAAGCTGTACTTAACAGCAAGCAGCTAGGTTGCCATGTGGCTTCTTCAAGGGCTAGTCTGAGGGCAGTCAGCTGGCCACCCAGCTGTCTGTCCTTCCCTGAAGCATCTAGGGTACCAGGCAGGCATCTAATAGTTCTCAGTCAGGAGGTCAAGCTGCCCTATCCTGTAAAATTCTAGCTTATTAAACACCAGGAACACTTGTAATAAGGGCATTTTAGGGGTTGGGGATTTAGCTCAGTGGTAGAGCGCTTACCTAGCAAGCACAATGCCCTGGGTTTGATCCTCAGCTCCACATACAAAAAAAAGAGGGGGGCCGTTTTAACATTGATAATGGTTCTTTATGGTTTATAATGATCTTAACACCTGCCCAGAGCCCCAAATCAGTCTCAGTGTGAAAGCCACAGATACAGGAACTTATTTAGACCCACATACTCACCATTTTGTTTCAAAGGGGAGCGATTGTTTCTGAGAAGCATTACTGATGAGGCTGGCCGTTAAATAAAAGGAGTGTTCAAAGTGATATCAGGCAGACAGAGGGCTCAGCTGGTACATTTACCATACAAGCCTGATGACCTGAACCCACATGGGAGAAGGAGAGAATCCACTCCCAAAAGTTATCCTGACCTCATACATGCACGTACCCGCCCACCCGCGCCATACATATACACAATAATAAGCAGATGGAATTTTAACAACGATCTCAAAGTTGTTACAGTTTGGTTTTCAGCTTTTTTTGAAGCGCTGAGAGCAACTGAGCAGCTGCATGTTATGAACAAAGAAGTAATTGATGCCCATCCTCCCACGCCTTCCTCCCCATTTTAGCTGCACCCAAATGGAGTCCAAGCCACAGATCTTCCAGAGGATGAGCCATCAGCCCTGGGGTGACTTTTCTTATTGCCGACTCCAAGCCCTAATCTCATCTGTAGCCACTACCATTCACCTTACTTTTCTGTGTTCATTTTAAACCTCATGAACCCTTGAGATGGTTGGCTCAGTGGTCCTTTGGTTTGGATGGAAGTCAATGGTGCCAGTAAAGACAAAAGTCAGTGGAGCAGGAGGGCAGGACACTTTGCTACTTTCCTCTGGGATTCCTGGAAAAGCCAGGGCGGTCATTGAAGCCCCGAGATTACCAACACAAATGGCTACAAAGTAAAGCTCTGAAATGTTCTTGCTGGGACCAAGGCTATTTAGCTTGCTTAATCAGAATGCAAGTTTGGACTGACTTTACTCTTAGAAAATAAGACTGAAACAATGTGTAAAGGTAAAGATTTCATAATTGGTTTGCGTATCCTCGAGTAGTAACCTTGTGCCAGCTACAAACAGCACCAAGACTGTAGAGAGAAAGTACTTGGTCCCAGCAGTGAGTTACTACCCGGTCCTGTGAAGAGCCAGCACAGTCTCTCCATCCTCATCCTCGCTCCACTCCCAGTAAGTGTGAGACACACTTTCTACGTCAGAGAACCGCCTTAAAGACAGGAATTGGGACCATAATTGGAAAAGACTTCGAATTACTACTCTGACATCCTCCAGGTGTTAACTTTAGCATTTTGATGAGGGATCTAGAATATGGGATACAAAGATAACTTTTTAAATTATGAATGAGGGTTGGAGAGATTGCTCAGTGGTTAAGAGCATGTACTGCTCTTGCAGAGGACCTAAGTTCAATTACCAGCACCTACTTCAGAAGGCTCACAACCTTCTAGAGCCCCAGTTTCAGGGGATCTGTACTTCTAGCCTCTGCAGGTACCTACACTCATGTATACACACACACACACACACACACACACACACACACACACTCAATTAAAAATAAAATCTTAAATTTTTTATAAATTTATTAATGATCCTTTGCCCTTCATACTGCCATATCAGTAGATACAAATGCAAGAAAATACACTGTAAGTCTGGTGCAGTAGTACATACCTATAATTCCAACAGTCAGTAGGCTGAAACAGAAAGATTACATATACAAGGGCAGCTGGGGCTACATAGAGAGACCCTGTCTCAATAAAACACGGTGAACACACACACACACACACACACACACACACACACACACACACCAAAACAAAACACCTCACTTTAAAAGGTAAGCAAATGACAGCTGAGCGTGGTGGCTTATTCCTGTACTAAGAAAAGCTACAACAGGAGGATCACCATAAGTTAAAGACCATCCTGAGCTACGTAGCTCCAGGCTACCCAGGCCACAGCATTAGACTCGAAGAAGAAGAAGAAGAAGAAGAAGAAGAAGAAGAAGAAGAAGAAGAAGAAGAAGAAGAAGAAGGAGGAGGAAAAGGAGAAAAAGAAAGAAAAGGAAGAGAGAAAGAAAGGAAGGAAGGAAGGAAGAGAAAGGAATGAAAGGGTTTTATAACGATAAAATGAATCCCTCAAAACTTAATAACCTAAAATCCCTCCCTGGCACCTGTTTCATTTGCTTGTAAGCCTGTGGGTCAGCCATTTGAACTGGACTAAATGGAACAGCTCTTCCGGTCTTATTTGATAAATCATAATCATTTCACGAGGATGCATCATGTTACACACTTTAAATGTACACATTGTTATCTGTCAGTCACATCGCAATGGGTATGACTTTGAAAACTTCCACTTGGAAGTCAGGGCCGGGCATTAGCTCAGCACCAAGCACCTCCGTGGCGAGTCCAAGGTCCTGGGTTGACTCCCCAGCACTGAAATAATTAATTATGAGAAAAGGACTATACAACATTGCCTCTGTGTCATTTCTAGGGCAAAACAGACCACAAAGCCAGCCCTGGGGAGGAGGAAGAGATCCCAGAACCCTTTTCCTTTATAATCTTGGTTTGTTTGTTTGGTTTTTAATGTTTACTTTTTTTCCTTTCTTTTTTTTGGGGGGGGGTTTCAAGACAGGGTTTCTCTGTGTAGCTTTGCGCCTTTCCTGGAACTCACTCTGTGGCCCAGGCTGGCCTCAGATTCACAGAGATCCGCCTGGCTCTGCCTCCCAAGTGCTGGGATTAAAGGTGTGTGCCACCACCACCCAGCTCATCTTTTTATTATATGTCTGTGTGTCTGTCTGCAGAGGCCAGAGGGGACAGCTCTACCTGGAGCTGAACATACCCTTAACCACTGAGACATCTCTCTGGCTCCTGATCTTGATTTTTCTTATAGACAGGGTCTCACTCTGTAGCCCAGGATGGCCTGGAACTCTTAGAATTGAGTGCTGGGATTACAGCCATGAGCCCCAATGCCTGGCTAGAATCTACCTCTGAGGGGAGGGAATAGTGGAATCACGTGGCAGTGGGCGTTGTAAACGATCTATCACTTTATTTGTAAAGCTAAAAAAACAAGAGAGTGCCGGGCAATGGTGGCACACGCCTTTAGTCCCAGCACTTAGGAGGCAGAGCCAGGCGGATCTCTGTGAGTTCGAGGCCAGGCTGGTCTACAGAACGAGATCCAGGACAGGCACCAAAACTACACAGAGAAACCCTGTCTCAAAAAACAAAAACAAACAAACAAACAAAAGAAGAAGAAAAAACAAGAGAGCAAGCTCACTTCGTTAAGAAGAGATTTGGAAAGCCAGAGATGTTGGTTTGTTCCTGTAATCCTAATGCCCATGAGGTTGAGACAGGAGGATTGCCATGAGCTTGAGGCCAGTCTAGGCTACACAGTAAGATTGCTGGGAGGAATGAGGGTGGAGAGAAACCTGACTTGTTCCTGAATTGTTAGATGGTTGCTGTTCTGAGACAGGGTCTTGGTCTGTGGCTCCAGCTGGTTTGGAAAGGGCCATCCTCCTGCTTCGCCACCCCACAGCCCTAGCTGGGATTATTTTTAAATTGTTATCAGACGTGTAGGAAAAGGATGACAAAGCCAAACTAAAGTGCTCATGGCTCTTGTCGAGGCGCCTCCCGCCCGCTTTTCAGTCCCCCATCCGGTTACCAACCCAGAACTCCAGGGAAAGCTGCTCCCCGGTTCCTCAGTTGTCCCAAAATCTGACTGTCACTTTCCGATGCAGCTGGCTCCGCCCACTCCTGCTGGCTTCCTCCGCTACCTGCAGTTCCCCCTGCTCTTAGGAGGTTTTCCTTCTCACACACACACACACACACACACACGCACACGCACACGTACACGCACACGCACACGCACACGCACACACACACTCCCAGTCTCCCTGGAATACAGGGTTATTCGCTGTTCCCAGACGGCACTGCCTATATGTCCAATGCATTCATTTGTTTATGCTCGGTTACCTCTGTCTGAGCCTTCCAAATTACAAGACCTATCTTGTTCCTTTTCCTCCACAGAACTTTGTCGTTCTTTGAAATAAGGTTTCTCTGTGTAGTTCTGACTGTCCTGGTACTCTCTTTATTCTCTCTGTAGCCCAGGCTGGCCTTGAACTCAGAGATCCACCTGCCTCTGCCTCCCGAGGGCTGAGATTAAAGGCATGGGTCACCACACGTAGCCCAAATTTGAAGAAAAATAAATAAAATCAACATGGTTCGCTATATATCCCTGACTAACCTGAAACTTAACCGTCCCATCTCAGCTTCTCAAGAACTCCAAGAAAACATGTGTGTCTCAGTTCCCACTGCACATCACCTAGATCTGTCCCACTGTGCTCCCACATGCCTCTTATGCATGCCTCATTTGCCCTTCTTATCTGTGGGAGAGCCACATCTGGATACACCTGGACCTTGCACAGTGTCTGGTATTCAAGAGGCCCTCGGCAAGCGTTCATTAAGACGAATCACAAGAGAATAAAGAAACACATATTGCCGACAATCAGCAAGCCTAAAGCAGTATTCATACTCATTCACACTCACTTTGGAATGATATGGTATTAGGAAATAACCCGGGGAGTCAGGGGAACATGTTGCAAAAGTGAAAGGGACCTGTGACATTGTGAGATGTTTCTCTGATATGCAGATGGGAAATCTGGTAGCTGAGGAACCCCAGATAGCATCAGGATAAGGGCTGGTCACCAGAAGGATGAAGACATGGTAGAGAGGTGGGCCTTTTAGCTTCTGCCCTCAACCTCCAGGAAAGGGAGGCAGTACAGCTTCATCACTGATGGCCAAAGATTCAATCAATTATGTCTACTTCATGAAATTGCCTTTAAAGCCCCAAAGGGCTGGGTTTGGGGAGCTTCTAGATTGCCCTGAAGTTGGTATGGTCAAGGGAAGAGGGGAGCCCCGAACGCCTTCCCCATTGCTTGCCTCCAGTGTCTCTTTATTGTACAAACCGCTAACACATGGATAAAAGGAGATCAAATGCTTCTCTGAGCTGTTTGAACATCTCCAGCAAATTAATTGAATCCAAGGAAGATATCATGGGAATCTTGGATAGCTCGTTGGTCAAAGACATGAGCAAAACAACCTTGGGCCTGAGATTGGCACCAGGAGTGGGCAGCAGCCTTGTAGGGTGAGCCCTGGGGGTCCAAAGGTATCTTCAGGCGGATAGGGTCAGAAGTGAATGGATTTAGAAAACACTCCACCAGTGTCTGCTACAGAATCTGTTGCAGAAATGAATGCCTGTTGATGTGGGGGCGGGGAAGAGGGGAGAACATCCTGTCCTTCTGATGTCAGAAGTGGTGACTGTTGAGAGGGTAGGAAAAACAGGTTTTTTTTCTACAGCATAGCAGCGAACCACTTTTATAACTACGGAAGACAGAAGCAATCAAATGCCCAGTTAAACGAAAACTCAAAACTATAATGTAAGAAAGTATACAGTCCCTTTAAAAAGGTAAATAAATTAGGGGCAGGGGCAGGTAATAAACAGTTTTGTGTATTACCTGGGGAAATGTCTGCCTCCAAATTGGGGTGATGCCAGCAACCCAAAGAATGGCATATGCAAGCCTGACGTGATGAGAATGAGTTCATTCAGGGTTGCCGACAGAGTGGCAGACAACTACCCATTTTCCTGGAGTCCACACCTACCACCCATCACATTTTTTTTTCTTTTTTGGTTTTTTGAGACAGGGTTTCTCTGTGTAACAGTCCTGGCTGTCCTGGAGCTCACTTTGTAGACCAGGCTGGCTTCGAACTCACAGAGATCTGCCTGCCTCTGCCTCTTGAGTGCTGGGTTTAAAGACATGCACTACCACCACCACCTGGCAAATTTCCTTCTTTTTCTTTCTTTCTTTCTTGTTTTTTTAACTTTAAAATTTTTGTTTCCTTTCTAGAACTTTATTGGGAGAGAAAGGGAGAGAGGGGGGGGAGAGGGAGAAGGAGAGAGAGACTCCTTCCTTCCTTCTTTCCTTCCTTTCTTCCTTCCTTCCTTCCTTCCTTCCTCCCTCCCTCCCTCCCTCCCTCCCTTCCTCCCTTCCTTCCTTCCTTCCTTTTCTCTTCCTCCCTCCCTCCCTCCCTCCCTCCCTCCCTCCCTCCCTCCCTTCCTTCCTTCCTTCCTTCCTTCCTTCCTTCCTTTTCTCTCCCTCCCTCCCTCTCTCCCTCCTTCCTTCTTTCTGGATCCAAGGATACAGCAAAATTGGTACAAACCTGGGTTTGGAGCGCCACCTAGTGTTAGAACAGCATACATGACTACGTGCTCAGATAAGCATAGAACAAAACCACATAGATCAGGCTGGCCTGGAACTCACAGAGATCCCCTGCCTTTGCCTCCCGAGTGCTGGGATAAAAGAGGTGCACCACCATCTCCCAATAGATGATAAATCTGAATGCCTTGTCTCCTGTATAATCTGCCAGTTTGTCGTGGGGAGCCTTCAGAAGGTAGAGGGAAGCCAGACATGGTGGTGCATTCCTGTAACCCCAGAATTTGGGAAGATGAAACAGGAGGCTCAGTCACAAGTTCAAGGTCAGCCTGGGCTACGGAGTGAGCTCCTGCCTCAAAAACAAATGAACAAAATAGCAAGCAAAGGAATCAACACAAAAAGCTACTGGGAAATCAAGTCCAGTCAAGCACTGATTGGAAAAGTTGATTTCTAAGTTCTCTCGAACTTTAAAATGTGTGGCCTGGCAGTCAAGACTTTCCCTTTAGAAAATCAAGCCTGGTTAGGAATAATCTTTTTTTTAAAAAAAGGCATTTGAAGTCAGTGCCTCATAGCTAGCTCTAACTACCACTACTTCCCTGTCTCTGGGATGCCCTTGGCCTAGAAATATTGCTCCCTGTAACATCACACACACACACACACACACACACACACACACACACACACACACACACATGCTCTTTATTGGTATCTACCTAGTTCTCTGGTATATAGCCCCTAAAACCCTAGCATCCCCATAGTGGTGCACGTCCTTTTATATAGCTCCTGCCCTCAATGTGATGAGCAGGTCACGGGGGAATGAGCCCTATAATTAGAAGCTTGGAAATGTCAACCCTCCTCTCCACCCAACTGGGAGAGCAGAGAAGAGTTGGAGATTCATGAATAATAATCAACCCTACCTGGCCAGAAGGTGGTGGCTCATGCCTTTAATCCCAGCACTCAGGGGGCAGAAGCAGGCGGATCTCTGTGTTCAAGGCCAACGTGGTCTACAGAGTGAGTTCCAGGACAGCCAGAGATACACAGAGGAAACCCTCTCTCAAACAAACAAAAATAGTCAATCGTGTATATACGGTGGAGCTTCCATAGACATTTCAAAGCTGAGAAGTCCAGAGTGCTTCTGGATTGGTGTCCATGTGGAGGCAGAGGGAGCGTGGCATGCCCAGACAAGGCACTGAAACAAGCCCATTTTCACATGCCTTTTGCTATACATAAAACATACATGTCTTCCATCTGGATGGCCTTCAGTTATATGTAACATTTCATAATAGACCAGAAATCCAGGGAGCTGGTCTCATCCTCATGGTAATCCTCTATCCTCTTCCTCCCAAGTGCTGAGATTACAAGCACATACCACTGGGCCCAGCTGGAATTCTTTATAGATTCTAGGGGTTGATCTCCAGTCTAGTGTACAACTGACCAAGATATCCCCCCACGCTCCACTGTCTCGTTACTCTGATCGTCTCTTTTCAAGTGCCTGCAGTGAGTCAGTTCTCAACCTGTGGGGTGCCACCACTTGGGGTTGACTGACCCTTTCTCAAGGGTCACCTAAGGCCATCTGAAAACACAGATATTTACATTACGATTCATAACAGTGGCAAAAATTACAGTTATGAAGTAGTGACAAAAATAATGTTATGGTTGGGGGGGTCACCGCAATATGAGGAATTGTATTAAAGGGTTGCAGCATTAGGAAGGTTGAGAACCACTGCTTTAGATCATCTGCCATCTTGAATACTCATACCTGAAAGATTCTGTGTCAGCATACCATAGGGAAACTTGCATGCCTCTGTTTATTGCTGCATTATTTACTGTAGCTTAAAAAACAGAACCAGCTTACAAGACCATCTAGGACAAATAAAATGTGATACACATACAGAATGAAATCATGGCACATGAAAAGTAGATGGAGCTGCGGGGCCACACTGCAACATCAGCCAGACTTGGAATGACAAATAGTGTATGTTTTTCTCTCGTGTGCAGAATCTAGATGTGTGTGTGTGTGTGTGTGTGTAGGACATGAAATTAAAAAGAGGATATGAAAGAAGAAGAAGGGAGCTTTAGAGAGGATAAAAAACCCCACATGCATCATGTCATACTGTGCATGGTGGAGTAATCCCTTTACTCAGGAGGCAGAGACAGGCTATCTCCATGAGTTCAAAGACAGCCTGATCCATGTAGGTAATTCTAGGCTAGTCAGGCTATCCAGTAGGACCCTGTCTCAAAAAAAAAAAAAAAATCAGGATATATGTGACATGAAATAAGAAGGGGGACTACTTGTGAGGAAGGGGGTTACTAGCAAGGAGGTGAGGGGTGGGACAGTGGAGGGTAGGGATGAACAGGAACAAAATGTCAGGATAAATATGTATGAAAACACCATCATGAAACAAACCCATCACATCACTCTGTCTGTGTCCTAAATATATATATATATATATATATATATATATATATATATATATACCACTTACCTTTTAGGGGGAAAAAAATCAAAGGATGATTCAGATCTGTGAATTCGAACTGTAAATAGAGAGGCTCCTCACCTCTCTTTATCATCCTCCATATTAGCTATAGCCTATAGCGTGCGGTCAGATACTCAACATCCAGATATCCAGCACCAGGAGTTAATGGTGTCATCCATCTGCCATATGTCGTTCAGCAAAGCTTGTAGCCTGTTCACTACAGCTGTTTGCCGTCTCTTCTTCCCCTTCCGTGCCCAGGGCTGTTCTCCACTGCAGTCACTAGTGAGTCAATTGGTATTTCTTATGTTGTTGGGTGTATGGGAATACAGCTTCAGCACTTGCAGAGTACAGACTTGGGTGCATACCATAACCAGAAGGAACTAGAAGTACTTTCAGTCTCTAAACCACACATTGCTCAAATGTTTTAATTTTTTAAAGATTTCTTCATTTTTCATCGTATGTGTGTATGTGTGGTTTGACTGTACACCACATGCTTGTAGTGCCTGAAAAGGCCAGAAGAGGGCATCAGACCTTCTGGGACAAGAGTTAAGGATGATTGTGAGCTGCCATGTGGGATACTGGGCACACACCCCAGAGCCTCCTGAAGAGCCCCACCCCCCCCCCCCCCCCACCCCACCCCCACCCCACCCCCACCCCCACCCCGGTGATCCTCACCACTGAGCCGTCTCCCCAGCCCCAAATGTTTTAATTTTTTTGTCAACAGCCTTTAATTGCAGCACCAGGAGGCAGATGCACGTAGATATCTGTGAGTCGGAAACCGGTATGGTCTGTGAGTTCAAGGACAGCCTGGTCCATATAGTGAGGTCCAGGACAGCCAGAGCTAGCTACATAGTAAGACTGTATCTCAAAAAGATTTTGGCCTTCTGGCTCTCCGGCCTCTCAGGATGCCCTCTTATAACACCCCATGCCCTGCCATATTCGAAAGCCGGTCCAAAGATGCACTCCCTCAGTCTTGGACTTCCCAGGACCCAGAACAGTGGGCTGTATAGATTTCTGTTTGCTACGAATTACCCAGCCTGAAGTATTCTGACGCACCAGCACAGGGGACCGAGGCAGGGTCTTTGATGGAACAGGAGTTGGTTCTCTCTTTCTATCATGTGGGTTCCAGGGACCAATTCAGGGTGTTGAGCTTGGCAGCAAGCACCTTTACCCTGAGCCATCTCACTGTGCTCCCCTCTCCCCCATTTTCCAGACAGGGTTTCTCCGTGTAGCCCTGGCTGTCTTGGTACTCATTCTGTAGACCAGGCTGGCCTCAAACTCACAGAGATCCACCTGCCTCTGCCTTCCAACTGCTGGAATTAAAGGCATGCGCCACCACTGCCCATCACTGCCCCCTTTTATCTTCTTTTCTAACCTTGGCTTTTGGATCAATGATCCAGCTTCCAGGAGGAATTCCAAAACGATCTAAGTGTCCTAGCCCCCATGGACCAATGCCTGAACCTGGCTCCATGACCCACTGTTTCTTGTGACCTGGCATCTGTATTCCCTCCTCCTTGGTCTAGAGCCCAGGGGAATCCAGGCACGCTCCTCTCACAGAGCCATGTGGGGTCCAGGGGGCCCCAGTGACTGGAAACATATTTGACTGAATCGCAGGCTGTGGCAATTGCTCTGTCAATTCAGCCTGGATCTTTCTACCCTTTCCTCTCCTTCCTTCTGTGCCAGCCCTGCCAGCTCTGGGGGGGGGGGGGGAATTTGCATCATGGGACAGCTGGAGGGTTTTTAGGGACTGCTCCATCAAGCCATGGCCTCTCTAGCTCTCTCCCAGCTGCTCCTGGCCATGACTCTTCTCCGGCTGGAGTTGGAGTCAACATTTGTCCCCACAGTCCAGTCAGTAAGTACTTGGATGAGGACCCCAGGGACATCTGCAGAGGCCACAACCAGAGCCTCAGATTGGGAGGGCCCTCAAGGTGTGGGATGAGAGGACAGGTGGAGGGAAGGAACCAGCTTGCAAGACCCCCTGAGAAGCCAGTCTTCCTGCCCAGGGTGAGGGACACTCCCATGTCTTCATCTGAGACCCTCCAAAGTCCCGTGGCACCTGTTGCACTTTGGACAAAGGCTCTTCTGGCCAGACTGGCAATTTATAATGAAGAGAAAAGAAAACCTTTGCAGGCTGGAAGCTTATTGGCATAGAGGACGGGAGAAAGTCTGGGAGGCAGTGGTAGAGCCTGGGCTTGTATTCTATAATCTGTTTCCCCCCAGGAAGGTATGGATATCATTCTTTACTTACCTACATCAATTCTCAGATCTAAATTCCTATCTGTAGCTTTCTGAGTCTTATCTATACCTGATCCTTATTTACATCTGTTTATGTTATATCCATATCTATGGATCTACCAAGTTTTCTTTACTTTCTTGGTTTTTTTTTTTTTGTATGTGTGTGTGTGTGTGTGTGTGTGTGTGTGTGTGTGTGTGTGTGTGTGTGTGTTTTGTTGCCTAGGCTGGTCTTGAACTCTTAAGCTTAGGGGATGCCTCATTATCTTAAGTACTGGGATTTCAGGCATGAGCCACCATACCTGGTCTCCTTCTGGTTTTATTATTTATATTTTGGGAGTGGTTGTTGTTGGTTTTTTTTTTTTTTTTGAGATAAAAGTTCACTCTGTAGCCCAAGCTGGTCTGGAACACACTATGTAGCCCAGGCTGATCTTGAACTTGCTACAAGTCCTGCTTCAGCCTCCTGGGTGCTGGGATTGCAAATGTGTGCTGCCATCTGGTTTAGAGACGCATTGGGCACATGAGATTTTGAGAGGAAAGAGTGGGTTAATTCACAGGCCCCTTGCCTCCCTGTCGGAGCTCTGGACCCAGCCATTTCAATTAGCCTAGAGGCCCAGGGACAGGTAAATTCAGGAAGGAGCTAAGCAAAGCATGTTGACTCCCAGGGTGTGCCTGGTTCCTGGTTTCAGATGGGACTGCTGGTCTTGTCAGGGTCCCTGGGATTGTGTCTTTGCCCCCATCTTCTGAAGGCCTTTTCTCCCTCCAGACGTTTACAGTTGGCCTCTAGCCTAAAAAAGCTTCTAAGAGACTAAGTCATAGCAGCAGAGCCAGGCTGTCCCTGGGGGGCCCTCGGGACCAGCCTGTCCCCAGATCTCTCTCCTCTTGTCTCTTTCCAGGAACTCAAACCGTCAGCAGGGAATTCTGGGCAGCAACTGAACCAGAACAATGGAGTAGGGGGTGAGTGGAGGGACTGGTGGGGAGTGCGGGTAAGGAAGAGGAAAGGAAGAAACAGGAGGGGGCACAGCGAGGTGGGCAGAGAGGGGGCAGGCTCTGGTGGGGGGAAGACAGGTCCTACACCAGCTCTTTAGGTGGGAGGCCTGGGGACACATGTGCACCTTTGCGATGATGACATAGACCAGAATGCACCTCTGCTAAAGCAGGAGTTACAGCTGTCCTGCATCCTGTGTGTACCTAGGCAGGCTCTGGGAAACGACATCTGCTTGTGTCCCCAGAAACGTCCAGCTGAGTATGTAAAGGCAAAAGGGGGCCTCACTTGGGGCCTCACTGCCTCTTCCCTGCTGCCCCTTTGTGTCTATAGAATTAGCACTGGTCTCCAGCTACGTCCAGCTGGAATTTCCAAACAGGACCCTACCACAGCAACTCCCTGAGAACTTGACTCTTCCAGCTGCCTGGACATCCCTTCGCCCAAGAATGCTTATTGCTCTTGGCCTTACAACAGGTAACAGTTAGATGGTAGAGGGGCTCCGTGGGAACAGTACACAGACTCCCAGCTCGCTAGCTAACCAGCCTGCCTAAGATGCAGCCAGCTCTCCCTATTTCCCCGAGGGTTGCAGCTGGATTAATTCTTCTCCCTGGCCCAGTTCCTTCCTCATCTCCTTTCCTGACAGACCCCTCCCCGCTTCCTGTTCATGCCTCAGTGTTCTAACTTGAGCAGAGGGTACAAGGGGCAGGCAGAGTGTGGGGGAACTTCGCCGGGGTGTCCTTGTCCAGCATGGTCTGCTGCTCTGAGTCCTGGTTGCAAAGGAAGTCCCCTTGGATGGATGGCTGGGTGGGACTGATCTCTAGGGACTTGGAGACCTCCCAGGAGTCAGTCACTGGCTGGTCCCACGGCCTCACTTTCTCAGCCTGTCTGCCTCCGTCACAGAGTGTCGAGACAAACATGATGGGATTCAGTTCTGCTTTTGCCGCCCTGGCTACCTGTGGAACGCTGCGCTTTGCTCCCTATATCCGACCTGCCACAGCGACGTCAGATCGGAGAGCGATCTCTGTAGATGCCTCAGTTTCCACGGTCCTGTTTCTGGCTACTGCCAGTTGCTGCCACCTGGTAAGGAGAGTTGGGAACTTGGGAACTAGTATCTCCAAGTTGTTCTGGGTTGTTGGGGTTTTTTGTTTGTGCTTTTTCTTTGGACCTATGTTTCTGGCAGCTGGTCCAAGCCCAGCTACTCCTCTGACTGGGCAAAAAAAGAAAGGAAGGAAGGGAGGGAGGGAGGGAGGAAGGAAGGAAGGAAGGAAGGAAGGAAGGAAGGCAGGCAGGCAGGCCAGTTGTTACACCAAGACACTAGACCTGAGCTTGGGACTTGAAAAATGAGACTAAAGAAAGTAGCTCTGGGCTGGGCAGCAGTGGCGCACGCCTTTAATCCCAGCACTCAGGAGGTAGAGCCAGGTGGATCTCTGTGAGTTCGAGGCCAGCCTGGTCTACAGAGTGAGTTCCAGGACAGCCAGGGCTGTTACACAGAGAAACCCTATCTTGGGGGGGAAAAGTGTGGTGATATATTGTGTACCCCAATAAAGTTTACCTGGGGATCAGAGGACAGAGCCAGCCACTAAATTAGATATACAGGCCAGGCAGTGGTGACACATAACTTTAATCCTATCACTCGGGAGGCAGAGATTCATATAGATTTCTGTGAGTTCAAGGCCACACTGGGCTACATGAGAGAAACAGAACCAGGCAGTGGTGGTGCACACCTTTAATCCAGGAAGTAATATGGCAGGACACAGAAAGGTATATAAAGCATGAGGAAACAGGAACTCGCTCTCTTGAGGTTGAGGATTTCGTAGAGGTAAGCTAGTGGCTGGCTGTTCTGCTTCTCTGGCATTTCAGCTTTCACCCTGATATCTGGCTCTGGGTTTTTTTTTCTTTTTTTATTATAAGACCTTTTTAAATTCATATTACAAGAAGGAAAAGAAAAAGAAAGCAGCTCTGAAGACATATGGTGGGTGGGGCTTGCCCGAAGCAGCTTCAGCAGCCCCAAATCTCTGGAAAATGAAAAGTTATGAGCCAGAGAGCTTGGCATTTTAGTTCTCAGCGGGAGGGTCCGCTAGGCCGAGGTGGAGCAGTCACCCTGGCATGGCCAGGAAGGAAGATGTACAGGGAGGGATGTGGAGAGGCAGGCTTCAGGAGATGAAGAAGAGGAATTGCTAGCCAAGACCCTGTCTCTTACTTCCCCGCAGTTCCTGCAAACCTAACCCTGGACTCCCAGCTGCCTAGCGACACCCTGAACCTCATTCTCAAGACAGCGGAGGCCACCAACCTGAAGTGGTACTTGCAGCATCCAGACAACCACAAACGCATCTACCTACGGCCAGGGACAAATGTGTTCCAGATGTCCACTCAGGGCCAGTCTGGCCTTCACATCGCCAGCTTATCCCGTTACTGGACAGGTAGCCCTCAACTGTCTCTCCTCTCCTTTCTGCCCACAGGTTTTTTGAGACAGAGTCTCACTCTGTAGCCCAGACTGTAACCTCAACCTCACAGCAACCCTCCTGCCTCGGCCTCCTGAGAGCTGAGGTTACAGGCATGTGCCACCCACTTCTTTCTCTGCTTCTCTTCACCTCTCCCTTGAGCACCTCCTTCCTCTTTCTTCCTCTTCTTCCCGCTCACCTCTTCTGAACCTTTTTTCCATCTTTCCATTTGCTGAGGAAGCAAAGGCAGAGAGACTCTCATAGTGCGGAAACATTCTGTACAACAGCTAACTGTTTGCATTGTAGTCTGGGGTTTCTAAGACCTTTTCTCAGCTTTACATACACCCAGTGTTGTCCTGATATACAAAGAGATAAAAACATAAACAAAAAAAGGGGGTGATGGGATAATGATGTCACTTGCTTCTTGGAAATGCTGTGCTGCAGGCACTGTACTCTGTGGGGGCTGGCCACCCAGCTCCCAAATAAATACATAGAGACTTATTACTTATGAATGCCCGGCCTTAGCTTGGCTTGTTTCTAGCCAGCTTTTCTAACTTAAATTATCCCATTTCTCTTTAACTTTGTTTTGCCTCTGGGCTTTTTACCTTTCTTCATTCTGTCTGTCTTTCTTCCCTTCTTACTCGTGGCTGGGTGGCTGGGTGGCTGGGTGGCTGGGTGGCTGGGTGGCTGGGTGGCTGGCCCCTGGCATCCTCCTCTCCTTTTTCTTTTTCTTGCTTGCTCCTCCTCTTCTCTCAAGCCTAGATTTCTCCTCCTATGTATTCTCTCTGCCTGCCAGGCCTACCTCGTTCTCTCTCCTGCCTCACTATTGACTGTTCAGCCCTTTATTAATAAGACCAATCACGTGTTTTGGACAGGCACAGTAACACAGCTTCACAGAGTTAAACAAATGCAACATAAGGGCCGAAGAGATGGCTCAGGGGTTAGGAGCACTGGCGGCTCTTCCAGAGGACCGGACTTCAATTCCCAGTATCCACATGGTGGCTCACAACCATCTACAGTGGGATCTGATGCCCTCTTCTGGCATAAAGGTGTATATGCAGAAAGGCATACATGCAGACAGAGCACTCATACATTAAATAAATAAATAAATTTTTAAAATCTTGCTAAAGATTCATAATCTGAGGGGAAGTTAAAAACTGAGACCACTCAGTTCCAGCTGAGAAAAGACTGGTGCTTGTCTAGAGCAGCGGTTCTCTGCCTTCCTAACGCTGCGACCCTCTAATATGGTTCCTCATGTTATGGTGACCCCTCCAACCATAAAATTATTTTCGGCGCTACTTCATCACTGAAATTTTGTCACGAATCATAATGTAAATCTCTGTGTTTTCTGATGGTCTTAGGTGACCCCTGTGAAAAGAGTCATTCAATTCCCAGAGGGGTCGTGACCCATAGGTTGAGAATCACTGCTGTAGATACTAACTGACAGGGTAGCAGTGTGGGGACTCACCTGGGAGTTCATCAGCGCTGGCCAAGATGGACAGGCCAAGAGCCTTGTCTTGTAGATCTCTTTCTCCTCGGGAAGGGAATATTCTCCCAAAGGGCTGTCCCAGGACCTTCTGGCTGGGAGTAAGCTCCCGGTGCTGAGCAGAGGAGGGAGAGATGGAGCTCCTGGGCTGTGACTTAGGAAGAAGAGGTGGAGAGCTGGCTTGCAGGCAGACCTGGGCGAGCCACCAGGTAGAGTGGGTATATCTCTGCAGGTACGTATATGAGCATCTTTGAGGCCCAGGGATTCAGGTGGAGGCTGCATCGGGTGGTGCAGGTGCCCTTGAAGAAGGAAGAAGTGGTTCAACTCCCAGACAAGCTGTCCGTCTCCTGCGCTGCCTCCACTGGCTTCCAGCTGAGCTGCTGCATACCGCACACAAAATTGAACTACACTGCTCTCTGGAGTCCCAGGGAGGGCAGCCAAGGTAGGAGACCGTCTAAGATGAACGACATGACCGGTCCCTCTGGGCAGCACAGGGTAAAGTTTAGGATAGGAGTTGGTGTCCACAGTATTTTCTCTCCATCAGAGCAATCACTGTTCTGTGGATAAGAACCCTTCCATCACACGCTCCCATTTCACTCTTGCAGTAAACTCCGTGAGGTTAGTTTAATAGTATCCTGTTTTTGAAAAAAGGAGGAAACTGGGGTGCTAGAGAGATGGCTCAGTGGGTAAAAGCACACCACTGCTTTTTCAGAGGTCCCGAGTTCGATTCCCAGCAACCACATGGTGGTTCACAATGATCTGTAATGGGATCTGGTGCCCTCTGCTGGTGTGCATGAAGACAGAGCACTCATATACATAAGATACATGAATAAATAAATCTTTTTAAAAGGGGGGGGGCACACTGGGGCTAGAGAGATGGCTTAGCAGCTAAAAGCACTTGCGGCTCTTCCAGAGGACCCGAGATCAGTTCCCAGTGCCCGTACCAGGTGGCTCACCACAAGTAACCCCAGCTCCAGCAGATTTTAAGCCCCACTTCTGGACTCTGTGGGCACTGATGCTCATGCACATATCCACACAAAGATATATATATATATATATATATATATATATATATATATATATATATATATATATATATATATATATATGTATGTATGTATTATTCAAACTAAAATGAATCTTTTTAGCAAGAGTAACTATTTTAAACTATGTTGAAACCGAGTCCCAGCGCTAGAGACCCAATAGGGCACACCTCAGCGAAACCCAAATTCTGTACAGAGTAGTTGGATGCTGGCATAACACCATTCAGCTCTTTCTCACAGCTTTGTCCTCCAAGACCACTCTGAAGTGGCGTTTCAGGACCTGCTTCCACCAGTGATGGTTCATTCTTCCCGTCTTCCCTTCCCTCAGCCTCCTTGTATAACACATCAGATTCCCAGTGCCTGGTGCTGACTGTTCAGCGCTGCCCAGCAGCTGATACCACATATACGTGTACCCTCCACAGTCCGAACCTGCTTCCTCTCGTGGCTCCTGTCTCCATCACCATCATCCAGGGTATGTGGGCCTTGGGTCCCGTCGGCTGACCTCTAAGTGGCTTGTCCTTGGAACACAGGGTCTCTTCTTTGTTGTTCCTTGTCTTGGGCCACTAAGTCAGGTATAGAGGCCTGTGTAGGTTCTGGTCAAAACCAAGGCTCTGGCTACACTGTGGCTGCTGAGGCCTCACTGATTGATCCTTGTTCAGATGGAGACACTACCTGCCCTGAGGACTTCTCAGTGGTTGCCTGGAATGTCACCAAGGCTGGCTTCGTGGCACAGGCCCCGTGTCCTGTGAATAAGAGGGGCGTGGTGAAGAGGCTCTGTGGGTCTGATGGCATCTGGGGGCCCATCCAGAACAGCTGCACAGAGGCAAAGATTCTAAGCTTGTGTCTTGAAGCCCAGGTAAAGCTGCTACCTCCATGACTGTCCCAATAAACCACACCTACCTGCCCACCCTGGCCCACCTAACTGCCTGCCTGCCTGCCCACCTACGTGCCTACCTGCCTTCCCTCCCTCCCTCCCTCCCTCCATGCCTCTCCTTCTCCTTCTCTTAGAATTCAGTTTCAGGAAACTTGGCTGATGTCGGCTTACCTGTTATTCAGCCTCTCTCTTATCTGGACCCCTTGCAGACCTAGGAAGAAGGAGTGGGTCCTCCAGGGACTGGGGTGGGTGGGTGATTGTCTCAAACAGTCCCACCAATTAATGTCTGTCCTCTTCACGTCTGCATCACCGGCTCCTTCTACCTGCCCATTCCTTCTTCTCCGAGGGCTCTGGAGCAGAGGGATGAGGAGCTGACTGAGTTGGGGGAAGATGTGGCTCCTCCCTGGAAAGGATTTCCCACTGTCTTTTCTGTCAGCTGCTGCTGGAAGGCCAGGGAACACCGGATGAGGAGGTGCCACGTATCCTGAAAGAGCTGCAAGAGCAGGTGGGGGTGGCCAGCACCCCCTCTGACTTACGAGAAATGCTGCACACTGTGACCTTCCTGGCCAATGTGGTAGCAGAGACAAGAACAGAGCTTACAGACAGTGCCCTGAAGGTGAGGTGGTTGTTGTTTGTTTCTGCTCTTTTGGGGGCCCATCACTCAGCTCCCATATAAATCACACACGGAAGTTTATTCTTAGTTATGAATGCTCAGCCTTAGCTTGGCTTGTTTCTAGCCAGCTTTTCTTAACTTAAAATGATCCCATCTATCTTTGGCTTCAGGGCTTTTGCCTTTCTCTATTCCTGTATACCTTTTCTTTCCTTACTCTGTGTCTGGCTGTGAGGCTATGAGGCTGTGTGGCTGTGTGGCTGTGTGGCTGTGAGGCTTGGTGGCTGTGTGGCTGTGAGGCTGTGTGGCTGTGTGGCTGTGTGGCTGTGAGGCTGTGTGGCTGTGAGGCTGGGTGGCTGTGTGGCTGTGAGGCTGGGTGGCTGTGTGGCTGTGAGGCTGGGTGGCTGTGAGGCTTGGTGGCTGTGTGGCTGTGTGGCTGTGAGGCTTGGTGGCTGTGTGGCTGTGAGGCTGTGTGGCTGTGTGGCTGTGAGGCTGTGTGGCTGTGAGGCTGTGTGGCTGTGTGGCTGTGAGGCTGTGTGGCTGTGAGGCTGTGTGGCTGTGAGGCTGTGTGGCTGTGAGGCTGGGTGGCTGTGTGGCTGTGAGGCTGTGTGGCTGTGAGGCTGTGAGGCTGTGTGGCTGTGAGGCTGTGTGGCTGTGAGGCTGTGAGGCTGTGTGGCTGTGTGGCTGTGTGGCTGTGAGGCTGTGTGGCTGTGAGGCTGTGTGGCTGTGAGGCTGTGTGGCTGTGAGGCTGGGTGGCTGTGAGGCTGTGTGGCTGTGAGGCTGTGTGGCTGTGAGGCTGGGTGGCTGTGAGGCTGTGTGGCTGTGAGGCTGTGTGGCTATGAGGCTGGGTGGCTGTGTGGCTGTGAGGCTGTGAGGCTGTGTGGCTGTGTGGCTGTGAGGCTGTGAGACTGTGAGGCTATGTGGCTGTGAGGCTGGGTGGCTGGAGCCTGAAACCCTCCTTCTTCCCTCATTCCTTCTCCCGCCTCTTCCAGATTTTTCCTTCTATGTATTCTCTCTGCCTGCCAGCCCCATCTATCCTTTCTTCTACCTCGCCATTGGCCATTCAGCTCTTTATTAGACCATCAGGTGTTTAGACAGGCTCAGTAACACAGCTTCACAGAGTTAAGCAAATGCAACATAAACAAAAGTAACACACCTTAAAATAATATTCTACAACACAAGATCTCGGAGTCACACTGGGAGCCGACTGGGGGCTGGGGGCGGCTCCTTTATCCCTTGCTCTTCTGGTATCATGTAGGTAGCCTAACAGGGAACTTTTTGGAGTCCAGGTGTTGGCTCTTGCTTCTGTTCTTAAAGACCTGGACTCCAAAGCCGTGGAGAGTAAAGAAAGCCTGATATTGGAAGGCAGGGAAGGATGGGGAGGCATGAGTTTCAGAGACATGCACGGGCACACAGCATGGGAACATCACATACACACGCCATACATGATAACCCAGTAGCCACAAAGACACTCAGGCACCTTTGGTATTGCCAGACAACCAGGTGGCGGTAGCACACGCCTTTAATCCCAGCACTTGGGAGGCAGAGGCAAGCAGATCTCTGGGAGATGGAGACCAACTTGGTGTACAGAGTGAGTTCCAGGACAGTCAAGGCTACACAGAGAAACCCAGTCTCAAGATACCACGCACCCTTCCTGCCGCCCACTAAACTGCAGGGATGGCCACATAGACCTCCTGTGGCTCTCAGCTTCAAATTAGTATCCTCCCTTGCCACTGGCCACCATTCCTAGCTTTACACAACTGAACAGGTTATGGAGTTGAAGGAGGGATCTTTGTAGGACTTGGGAGGTTCCAAGGGATGCAAGTGGGAGAAGATGCATTAGGCAAAGGATCTGGGTGTGATTTGGAGACCGTGAACCCGAGAGGCCCCAGTAGCTGCTGACAGTGACCCCTTCCTCTGCTCTAGATGGTCTCCTCACAGACCCGTCTTCCTGTAACCTTCTTCTCTCCAGCCTGGGGTCTTGCCATGGAGGGACGGGGTGGGGTCTATAGGTGCGAGGGCCCCTGGAGACTGGCAAATCACATGCCTCTTACTGTTGGTCACTCCAGGATCTCCTGACAACCACAGACAAGATCCTAGATGGGAACATCAGCTCTCTGTGGACTCTGGCCCAGGCCCAGGAGCCCTCGATGGGCTCAGATTTCCTGGCGGCTGTGGAGACCCTGGTCCACAGCTTGGACCCACAGCAGCATCCTTTTTTCTTCAGCTCATCTAATGTGTTCCTGCAGAGCCAGCTCCTCCGACACACCTCTCCTTCTGGCTACCAAATGTCCTTCTCTGCCTGGCCCCTCCTGCAGGCACGGATTCCATGGCATTCACTGGCCCCACTGGTCCATAACGGAACTAATGTCAGCATTACTAGCCTAGTACTGCAGAAACTGGACCACCGTCTGCCCTCAAACTATATACAAGGGCTGTGGAACACGCCGTATACCACTCCTGGGCTGATCCTGGTGGTCTCCATCACAGCAGACGGCCAGGCCTTCACAAAGGCAGAGCTTCTCATAGACTTTGAAGACATGAATGGAACCCGGCACTGTGTCTTCTGGAACCACAGTCTCCACCAGGGTCAGGGGGCGTGGTCAGATAAAGGGTGCCAGGTACACGAGGCCAACGCGAGCACCGCCACTCAATGCCTTTGCCGGCATCTCACTGCCTTTTCCATCCTCATGTCCCAACACACCGTCCCGGAAAACCCTACCCTGGACCTGCTGAGCCAAGTGGGTGTTGGGGCTTCCATCTTGGCACTGCTCGTGTGCCTGGTCATTTACAGGCTGGTGTGGGGAGTGGTGGTTCGGAACAAAGTCGCCTTCTTCCGCCACGTGGCCCTGTACAACATGGTGATCTGCCTGCTGGTGGCAGACACATGCTTCCTGGGAAGCCCGTTGGTTCCTTCAGGGCACCACAGCCTTTTCTGCCTAGTCACCGCTTTCCTGTGTCACTTTTTCTACCTGGCCACTTTTTTCTGGATGCTGGCACAGGCCCTGGTGCTGGCTCACCAGCTGCTCTTTGTTTTCCATCAGCTGTCCAAGTACTTGGTCCTCTCCCTGATGGTGATCCTGGGCTACCTGTGCCCACTGGGGCTTGCAGGTGTCACCCTGGGCCTCTACTTGCCCCCGAGGAAATACCTGTGGGAGGGGAAATGCTTGCTGAGTGGAGACGGAGTCATGCTGCACACCTTCAGCGAGCCAGTGCTGGCCATCGTCACTGTAAATGCACTGGTCCTGGTCATAGTTGTGCTGAAGCTCCTGAGACGGTCCCCGTCAGAGGGACCCCCCTCGGAGAAGCGCCACGCTCTTGTGGGGGTGTTTAAGGCCCTGCTTATTCTCACGCCCATCTTCGGCCTCACCTGGGGCCTGGGTGTGGCCGTTATATTTGATCCAGACTCTCTCGTCTCTCAGTACGCCTTCACCATTCTCAACAGCTTCCAGGTAAGCGGCAAGGGTGGGTGGGTGCCATATGATGGTCTAAGTCGCTGCCAATCACCGGGCCCCAAGAATTTTAGAAGGGGATTGAATCTAGATCGCATTCCTTCACTGCCTTGCTGGATAACTCTGGGCAAACTATATAACCTCTCTGCACTCTGGTTTTCTTATGGTTGTGTCAAAGCCGAGAATCTTAACCCGATCTTAAGAAAGGCCAGCCAGATGGCTCAGCAGGTAAAGGTGCCTGCTGCCAAGCCTGACAATCTGAGTTTGATCCCTGGGCCCTAGATGGTGGAAGGAGAGAACCGAACCCCTCACATTGCCCTCCGACCTCCACGTACACACTGTAGCATGCAGACAGCACATGCATGCACACGTGCACACACAATACCACAGGATGCCGACGGGGGGCAGAAGCTGAGGAGGTGACTTGGGATATGGATCAGAAAAAGGGGCTGAGAATAGCAGGTGGGGAGAGGAAGCAAGAAGTGAGCCTCCCCCACCCACCCCCACACTAACCAGCTTCCCAACCCCCCTCTCCTCAGGGTGTCTTCATCTTAGTGTTTGGCTGCCTCACAGACAAGAAGGTGAGTACCCAGTCAGCTCCCCGCACTCCTGACCCAGAGGCCTAAATTCCATCAACACAAGTGGTGTTTACCATCCCTTCAGGTACTGGAGGCCTTGCGCAAACGCTTCCGCTTCCGGGGCACCCAGTCCTCCAGCTGTGCCCTCTCCCTGGTGAGTTGCTCCGAGCCTCAGCTGTCTGCAGGAATTGGCCAGCCATTCTCCAGCCCTCCCCGGGGAGAGATGGGCCCAGCTAGGAGAGGAGAGTTAGCACGTCTTTCTACAGCAAGCCGCTTTCAGGCTTAATTTCTCCAGCTATGGAAGGGAGTGAGGAGGGGGGGGGGGTGGGGGTGGGCAGACCAGCCTGCATAGTCAGAATGGTATTTTGGCGTTCCGATGACCACCTCAATGCCTGGTGACACTCCTTTCCACAGTCTCCCACATCTAATACTCTGCTCCATGTTAACCATGGAGGGAAAAGAGAGCGGGGGCACACGGGATCTATGTAGCTGATACCAAAGTTCCCGGAAGGGCTGTTGAGAATGTCAGAATGGTTACACCCTCTTCACAGGTGGGTAGGCTCTAATAAAGATCACCCCAACTGGGCCTCTCTACTTCTCCCTAGGCCACAAATGAAACCCACACCTCCGGACACAGCAAAGAAAGAAGTGAGCATGCCAGGTGAGGGGCAGCTTTCTCGCGAGCAGAGTGTGTAATGGAGGTGAAAGAGGCTGTAGAGGGGGGCCTCCAGGCCAAGTCTCCCCCACCCCCCCCTGATGCTGTAGGGTTAGATCCAGAACCTGGACACCTGAGCCTGATGCCCCAGATCTTAAGTTTTCATTTTGAGAAAGGGTCTGGCTAAGTTACCAAGGCTGGCCTTGAACTCACTCTAATCCATAGGATGTGAACTTGTGATCTCCCTGCCTCAGCCTCCCAGGTGCTTGGATAACAGGCATGTGAAATCATACCTAGCTCTGGCCACTTTCTTGGCAAGCAACTCCCCAGCCAAGCCTTACCCCAGCGGGTGTGGCCATCCCTGAGTGAGCGGCCATGCAGAGACAAAGCATCAATAAACTAGGATCATCCCAGAGATTCCTCTTTCCAGGATACCAACTTTTAAATTATCTGGAAAAAGCCTCGTCTCAGCCAGGTGTGGCGTGTATGGCTGTAAGCAGGAGAAGGGAGAGTTCAAGTCCAACCTAGGCTACATAGTGAGAGTCTGTCCAAACAACGAAACTCTATCTAGACCTGTATCTATATCACATTGTGTGTGTGTGTGTGTGTGTGAGTGTGTGTGTGTGTGAGTGTGTGTGTGTGTGTGTGTGTGTGTGTGTTAAACTAACCAACCGATCCTGCCTTAAATGACTTGCCCTTGTGGGTCTGGAGAAGAGAGCCATTTGCACAAGTAAGGGAAAGTATCCTGTCCCCTAGCCCCAAGCTTCAGGGTGACCCTTTCTAACAGGAAAGGAGCCATTCCAGGGTGAACCACATGTGAGCTCATGTTCCTGTTGAGGGAGGTGAGGGTGTGTGCTGGAATCCACCGCATGAGTCCCAAGCCATATTCTGAGCACTCTCTCTGCTCTTTGCTCAGGAAAGGCAGATTTCCGTTTCCATCCATTGTAGGCATTCCTCCTGCAGCTCAGCTGTCCAGAGCCCCTGAAGCATGCAAGCAGGATGCATGAAAAGAAGTAGCTAAGGCTACCTAGGGACCCGAGGAAAAGGCCTGCCTTTGCTGGAAAAACAAAACAAAAACAAAAACAAACAAAAAAACAAAAAAAAAAAAAAGAAAAAACACAAACAGATGCCAATGTTCTAAAGAACTACAAGAAAAACAGTTTTCATCAATGGTGTATATGGTACTCAATCAACAGCACATGTTACAAAGCAAGGAAAATGTCTTTAATGTCACTACTGACTGATTTCTTTGCTGTTTCTTCTTGGTAGTTATGAAGAAAGGATGGCTGATTGACAGGAGGAACCTGCGATCTTCTGGACATTGAAGATGAAGGGCAGAATTCAGTTTCTTTGGGGACAGTATTTAGTTACAAAGTCCTTACTAATATAACTGCTTTAAAAATACATCAAAAGAGGTCATTTACTAACCTATGAAATGGCACATACATGAAAAAAAATCTGGAGTGATTGTGAATTTACCTGTTAAAGCAGATGATTGAAAATTAAGCAACAATGAACCTTTTGACAGTGCTCTCTTAACAGAGAGGAAATAAAAATACATTTGTTTAGGCTGACAAGGAAGGAATCTGACTATTTTGTATTACTAACTATAAAAAGTTTTACTATTGTAAAAGGTAATGTCAGACTTTGGGAAGTGCTTTACAATAAATTTCTAAGTTTACATTTACTTATATAACCATAATAAAAAGCTAACAACACATGGACCTGTGTGTTTCATAGAGAATATGAGCAGTCAGTTTCCTCAAGATCAGGTCCTAAAATGTCTCTGAAGTAGCCATAAGTTTTACCGATCTTTACATCTTGCTTTCGCAACATATACAATGTTCTGTAACAGCCAGGTGTGGTAGTGCAAATTCTTAATCCCAGTACTGGAAAGGCAGAGGCAGGCAGATCTCTGAATTCAAGGCTAGCCTGGTCTACAGAGTGAGTTCCAGGAGAGCCAGGGTTACACGAGAGAACCTGTCTCAAAAAAGCCAAACCAACCAAACCAACCAAACAAAAACCAATGTCCTGCAATCTTTCTTTCCTTGTTCTTTTCTCATTTTTCTATGTTTCTGGGTGCTTTGCCTGCATGTCTGTCTACGCACCACAGTCATGAAGTGCCGAAGAGGCCAGAAGAAGGTGTCAGCTCCTCTGGAGTTACCCACGGTTGTGAGCCATCAAGAGAGGGCTGGGAATCAAACCCAGGTTCCTGGAAGAGCAGCCAGAGCTCTTAAGCAATGAGCACTCTCCGGCCCTTGTTTGCTTCTTTTTAAGGGTTAGGAAAAGGTGAAGTCCTTCTGTCTTTAACTTTATAAAATATCTGTATCAGGGAAATCTGTATAGAAACAAGGAGGCACATTTGAGTGACACCTGAAAGTGACAGGATTAAGGGAAGACAGAAGAGTAAGATGCAAGAAGACAGGACAAGACATCTGGCCAAATGAATGGAGTCTGAAGGGGAGTGACAGGCTTTTGAGAAAATGCCTAAGAGTGGTGAGAAGTTCTGCTGAGTCCATCTCTCTTGTACCTGGAAGTTTTCCTGTGTCCTGCCCAGTCTGCAGCTGCAGTAAACACACAGAGGCTTATATTATTTTTAAACGGTGGCATGGCAGGCTTCCTGCTAGCTAGCTCTTTTATTTTAAATTAACCCACTTCTATTAGTCTACGTTTTGCCACGTTTTCTGTGGCTTTCCCTGCATCCCATTACATGTTGCCCCTTGGGCAGCTGGTTGGCTGGCATCTCTCTCTGCCTTCTTCCTGTTTCTCTAGTTAGAATGTCCCACCTAACCTTATTCTGCCTCACCATTGGCCAAACAGCTTTATTTATCAACCAATCAGAGCAACACATCCCCATCACTTTCTAGTTTACATCATCTATGGATATTTTTATAAAACGAGGTGGAAAACCTTACTGTTAAAATAAAACAGGAGGGTCAGTGAGATGGTTCAACAAATTCAAATACTTGCCAGGTGAGCCTGACAACCCGAGCTTGACCATCAGAACCCACAAATAGTGGAAGGGGAAAACTGACTCCCAAAAGTTGTCCTCTGACCTCCACTTGGGTGTCCTGGAATGCACATGCCCACTCCCACCCCACCCCACCCACATACACACAAATAAATAAATGTAACAAAAAGTTCAGAGAGAGAAATTCCACGAATACACTTTCCCTTTAGAAGCAGAGGAGACTCCCTTCCTGAGTGTGCTTTGGAGGGCAGGGATTTCTCTGTCCTTTCCAAGTGATCACACACTCTCAATGCACATTCAACCAAGCACACAAAATATTAAGCCTTCATTAGGCTCTCAACATTAAGAAGACAAAAAAAAAGTCCATAAAAGAAGTCTCTAGAGACAAAGAAAAGAAAACACATTTCGAAGCAATTCCATTTCTAAGATGACTTAAAAAGTAAATGGACAAGTGAGCAGATAAATATCCAAAGGCTGCACTCCAGCCTCAGTAATCATGTCTGGCTCCTCAAAGAGGCAGCTGTGAAGAGCAGTTAGGGTAAATCCATATGCAGGGGGCTGTGTGGTCAGTAAGGTGGGGAAGTGGTCAGGCTACAGAGTTAGGCAAAGAGCTTCCAGGCAGCATCACACTATGGGATTTTGGATTGTACAAATATGCCCTAAAGTGGAGAGAGATCTGGTTTGTGAGCCTAGTCTTAATAAAAACCCAGAGTCAGATATCGAGGGTGAAAGCTGAAAGATCAGAGAAGCAGAGCAGCTAGCCACCAGACATTTTTTTTTTTTTAAGCTGAGGACCGAACCCAGGGCCTTGTGCTTGCTAGGCAAGCACTCTACCACTGAGCTAAATCCCCAACCCACAAAGTTGTTTGTTTGTTTGTTTGTTTTTGAGACAGGGTTTCTCTGTGTAGTTTTGGTGCCTGTACTGGAAATCGCTCTGTAGCCCAGGGTGGCCTTGAACTCACAGAGATCCACCTGCCTCTGCCTCCCAAGTGCTGAGATTAAAGGTGTGCACCACCACCACCCAGCTGAGACTTCTTACCTCTACAAAATCTCAGACCAAATGGGTGAGATCCTGTCTCTACCAATCCTCAGACTGAATGGAGGATTGAGATCCTATCTCCACTGGCCTTATATTCCTATCTCCACATCCTGATGCTGGGATTAAAGACATGATCCTCCAAGTGCTGGGATTAAAGGCATGATCTTCTCATGTGCTGGGATTAAAGGCGTGATCTTCCCATGTGCTGGGATCAAAGGCATGATCTTCCCATGTGCTGGGATCAAAGGCATGAGCTATCACTGCCCAGCTCTGTTTCTCTTTTAGACCAGTTCAATCTCATGTAGCTCAGGGTGTCCTTGAACTCCTGATCTTCCTGCTTCCTTCTCCCAAGTGCTAGAGTTAAAGGTGTGAGCCACCACTGCCTGGCCTCTATGGTTAACTAATGGCTAGCTCTGCACTCTGATCTCCAGGCAAGCTTTATTTGTCAGAACACAAACAAAATATCATACAACAGAGATCAGTGTTAACAACGGCTCCAAGGCACAGTTTTATTTTTATTTTTGTTGTTGTTCAATCTGTCACTAGTTTATTTGGGACTTTTTTCTTTTCTTTCTTCCCCTTCCCCCCAGGGTTTCTCTGTGTAGCTTTGGCTGGAACTCACTCTGTAAACCAGGCTGGCCTTGAACTCAGAGATCCACCTGCCTCTGCCTCCTGAGTGCTGGGATTAAAGGCGTGTGCCACCACTGCCCAGCCTTATTTGGGACTCTTTCTCTCTCTTTCATTTTTTGTTTGTTTTTGGACAGGGTTTCTCGGTGTAGCCCTGGCTATTCTGGAACTTGCTCTGTAGACCAGGCTGGTCTTGAACTCAGAGATCCTCCTGCCCATCTTAGGACTTTTCAATGAAGAAGAACCACTGGCTGGAGGGCCTGGGAGGATGTTGGAATGGGGTGATGCCAATGCTGGCAGTGGCGCTGTCCTTACAGGGAATGCATTATGAAAGGGAAGAGGCTCCTGGACTTGTCGTTGGCAATATCTGGAGCTGTACTGGATTCTGCTAAATTCTCTTCCTTTTGTACAGAGGACTGTCAGCTCAAACAGCTGATTACCAAAGCAGAACACCACATGACAATTAAAACTTCCTTAGCTGCAGGAAGAGTACAAGTTTCAGGCCAGCCTGGGCTACACACAGAGCCCCACCCAAGCCACTCTGGTCTACACAGTAGTTAGACTTCCTCAGAAGCCAAGCTTTCCTAGTTGTCCAGTTTATGTGTTTAAATATGTAAAAGATTCTGTACGTTGCCAAAGTAATCATTTCTAGTATAAAAAGACACATTTCAGTTCTGTAGGAGGAGTAAGTCCAGAGAGCTGATGTGAAAATTGTAGTTGATAATATAATGTATCCTGTGCGCGTGCACATACATGCACATACACACACATACATGAGCCATGTGAGATGATGAATTGGCTTGATTAGTAATCATTTACACACACACACATACACACACCTATCAAAACATGTTGTAAACTATAAATATAGGGCTGGAGAGATGGCTCAGAGGATAAGAACACAGGCTGCTCTTTGAGAGGTCCTGAGTTCAATTCCCAGCAACCACATGTTGGCTCACAACCATCTGTAATGAGATCTGGCGCCCTCTTCTGGTGCATAGGGACATAGGCAGATGGAACACTGTATAAATAATAAATCTTTAAAAAACTATAAATATATGTAACAAAAATATTAACTATAACAAATTCAGGGGTTGGAGAGATGGCTCAGAGGCAAGAGCACTGTCTGCTCTTCCAGAGGTCCTGAGTTCAATTCTCAGGAACCACATGGTGGCTCACAGCCATCTATAGTGGGATCTGATGCCCTCTTCTGGCATGCAAGTAGAACACTGTATACATAATAAGTAAAGAAAAAAGAAAACGTTCAAACAGTAAAGAGAAGAAAATCAAAAATCAAGTACAAACACCCATTATTAATACTGTGATGTTTGAAGTTTTCAGGGAGACACTGAGAACCCAGCGACTGCAGAAGTTGAGGATGGGCAAGTGTTGAAGTGTGTCCCTATAAAATCAGCACTCAAGAATCTGAGGCAGGAGGATTAGGCATTTGAGGACAGCCCGGGCTACATAACGAAACTGTCTCAGAGGAAGAAAATGTACCAACTGAGAAAAGGTTAGGAGCAGAAGGGCTGAGAATTAGGATTTTCTTTGGGGACAAGACAGGAATTTTCACCTGTTTTAGTGGGTACTGCAGCCTAGAGTGCCTGACATAGTGAGCAGTTATTGATGGATGAACTATGTAGATCACTGGAGAAGCGTGAGCTTCTCCATATGGTCAGATGGTAACAGCTGGAGAGACGGGGTCAGGATTTTTAAAGTCTGAATGAGAAGTCAGGGCCAATGAAGGGTTGCACCCCCAAATGGCTATTTGGTAGGACATAGAGAAGCAGAGTTTTTTGTACAGCATCCTAGTGTGTGTGGTGTTATTGTGGCTGTGATTTGTATTTCCGGTGGTATTTGGTCCTTTTTTTTTGTTTTGTTTTGAGTCTGGGTCTATGTAGCCTTGACTGATCTGGAACTCACTTTGTAGACCAGGCTAGCCTCGAATTCTCTGAGATTACCCCTGTGTCTGCCTCCCAAGTGCTGAGATTAAAGATACGTGGGTCATACTGAGTATGTTTTGGGACATTTGAATAACTTCTTTGGAGAGATATTTATTTTTATGATTTGGCGATTCTCACCTAGACTGTTTTCTCTGGTTTTGAACTATGGGAATCTTTATTCTACACATCCTTAGGCAGTGGTTCTCAACCTTCCTAACTCTGTGACCTTCTCATACAGTTCCTACTCATGCTGTGGTGACCCTCAACCATAAAATTATTTTTGTTGCTTCTGTTATGAATAGTAAATGTCTGTGTTTTCGGATGGTCACTGGGGGTCACGACCCACAGGTTGAGACCTGCTGCCGTAGAGGCTGTGATTTGCAGATATTCTCCCCACCCCAATCTTCCTTTCACTCTCGATGCAGAGAAATCCAATCGAATGTTTCTCGTCGCTCCTGCTTTGGTGTCGTACCTAAGAAATCATGACCACGGCCACTGCCATCTGCCCCTATGTATGCAGGTTTCATTTCTGGTTGCCCCTTCCTTGCCTAGCTGAGGTTCCTTCCCGGACCTCAGACATAGGAGGCGAGCACTCTCCTGATGAATTGTACCCTGTATTTTTTTTTTTTAATTTTTTCTTTCTTTTCTTTTTTTTTTTTTTTTTTTTGGTTTTGTTTTGTTTTGTTTTTTGTTTTTCGAGACAAGGTTTCTCTGTGTAGCTTTGCGCCTTTCCTGGAACTCACTTGGTAGCCCAGGCTGGCCTTGAACTCACAGAGATGCGTCTGCCTCTGCCTCCCGAGTGCTGGGATTACAGGCGTGCGCCACCACCGCCTGGCCTTTTTTTTTTTTTTTTTTTTTTTTTTACTTTTTAAAGACAGAATCTCACTACATAGCCCTGGCTAGCCTAGAACTCTACAGAGACCAGGCTGGCCTTGAACTCACAGAGCTCTAATTATCTCTGCCTCCTCAGCACTGTGATTAAAGGGTGTGCCACCAGGCCCAGTTTTTGTTTTTGTTTTTTTTTAAACTGTTAACTCCAGACTTCATTCAGATTTCACCAGTTTTTCCACTAATGCCCCCATCCCATTTTCTGTCCCAGAATCCAATCCTGTTGTTACTGACTCTTCAGTCTCTTCTCTGTGGCTGTTTCTCATGACCTTGGCAGTTCTTAAGGACTGGTCAAGTTCCTTGTAGACCTTCCCTTAATTTTAGTTTGCCTGATGTTGTCTTGTGCTTCCACTAATTATGGGTGTCTGAGGTTAATCTTGCATCAAGCTGGTATAAGGCTGCCTTTGGGGAAAGACAAACTTCCATGCACTACTCACTGGGGTCACAAAGACCAGCCCAGCCAAGGGGGAGGGGCTTGTTCCAACTTCTGGACTGATACACTTACATGTATTGTTATTTTTCTGTAAAAACAAAATCCTGTCTTCCCCTTATTTTATAAGTTATCTTTTAACTCTCCTGTAGGCATATTAGAAATCAGTTCTATTTCTAAACTTTTCCATCAGTTAACGGGAGCTCTTTACTGTCTCTTCATCTGAAGAGCAATGCTGCTGTGAGCGACCTGGTGCCTGATTCCTGGAATCATGAGCACATTTCTTCAGGGCAGACTCCTAATAGAATGTGGAATTACAGACTTTGTGCCATGTTCAAATGCACAAGACAACACCAGGCTCTATTTCAAAAGTGACTGTCAATCTGTACTCTCACAATTCGTGCTGAGCTTACGGAGGACTGAAGTTCAGTTGCAGTATTCACACGATGGCTCACAACCCTCCAACTCCAGCTCTGCTGTGATTCTCCATCTCTGGCCCCCAGGGGCAAGTGCACTCCCATGTACATACCCACAGGCTAAAACATATACACACAGGTAAAAATAAATCTTAAAAAGTAAGCTCTTGCGGGCTGGCGGTGGTCCACGTCTTTACTTGGGAGGCCTAGACAGTGGGCTCACTGTGAGTTCCTGGCCAGCCTGGTCTATGTAATGAGTTCTAGGTTAGCCAGACCTACAGAGTGAGACCATGCCTTAAAAAGGAACAAAAGACGGGAGGGAGGGAGGGAGGGAGGGAGGGAGGAAGGAAGGAAGGAAGGAAGGAAGGAAGGAAGGAAGGAAAAAGAGAAAGAAAGGTTAGTTCTGTTTTACATTTTCACCAATACTTAGTATTCTCAGTCTGGTTGATCTTTGTCAGTCTGGTAGGTAGACAGTAAGTTCTCATTATGGTTTTAGGTTTTTCTCTGAATCTTAGTTTCCCGTTTACTTATCATTTGAAAAAAGTCTGTGACTCTTTGTCAATTTTTCTACACATTTTCTATCTTCTGGCTCTATAGCAATTCTTTATATGGCTTGGAATCATTGATAAATGTGTCCACTATATTTCTGCTTACTTGTGGCTTATCTCCTTAAAGCATTCTAAGCACATGGAAAACAAAAGTTCTTATTTCAACACAGGAAAAACTGAATTTGTAATTAGATTTTGTGTGGGTAGATGGGTGCACATGTCATGGCACACATGTGGAGGGCGGAGATTATGTGGGAATTGGTTCTCTCAGTTTACAATGTGAATTCCAGGTCAGCCGGCTTAGTGAGCTTTACCTAATGAGCTATCTTGCCAGCCCAATATTGGCAAATTTATAGAACCTTAATGGCTAGTATTGTAGATGTCTTCTCCGACAAATTCCCCTCTACCTTCAATCTAAGAACACACTGGAATTATTTTCCTAAATTTTAAGAAAAAAAATTACTCCACATATTTAACTTCATTTGGACTTTTTGTTTTTTTGGTGGTGTGTGTACATAACAGGTTGAGGGGTACATGTGCCAAGAACATGCCTGTAATCCCAGTGTTGGGGAGACTGAGGAAAGAGGATCTGAGTTTGAGCCCAGCTCATGCTACATTGTAAGAAGACCTGGTCAGTCGTAAACCTCAGCAAAGTATATAGCTTTTAAACAAATGGTTACTGTGGTGGTCTGAATAGGTTCCACAGGCTCATGTTTGAATACTTGGTCCCCAGTTAGTGGAACTGTCTGGGAAGGATCAGGGGGTGTGGCCTTGTTGGAGGTGTGTCATTGGGGGTGGGCTCTGAAACCCAGGCCTCCTGCCCATCACAGATCAGCTCTCAGCTACCACTTCAGCTTCATGCCTGCCTGCCCGCTGACATACACTTTGCCCTGAAACTGTAAACAAGTCCCCAATGAAATGCTTTTTTTCCTATAAGTTGCCCTGATCATAATGTTTTTTCACAGCAATAGAACAATGACTAAGGCAATTACCTCATATTTTAAAACAGAGTCAGTGGAAGCATAACATTAGTGCTTACATATTTGTTCTGATTACTGTAAAACTTACCTCATTTGTTAGGCTGGCCATTAGGAAATATATTAGACAGTTAGCCTTTTTACATATGACACACCTGTAAAAATTCCTTGTTTTATCTCTATTGATGGGTTTTTGATTTTCTTATTATAAAAATTTACTTATTTATTCTGTGTGTGGTGTCCACATACATGCACACATTTCATGGCACAGGTGTAGTGGTCAAAGGACAACTTATATTTTCTCCTTCCACCATGTGGGTCTGCTGTGAAATAACCCTTCTGTACACTGTGAAGACTTGTCACTTGGATTGGTTTAATAAAAAGCTGATTGGCCAGTGGTGTGGCAAGAAGCAGAGGTGGGGGCAACCAAACTAAGGATGCTGGGATGAAGAAGGGCAGAGTCAGAGGAGCTGCCAGCCAGATGCACAACTAGTAGGACACACAAAGTGGGATAGAAGTAAAAGCCACGTGGCAGAATGTAGATTAACAGAAATTTTGGGTTGATTTAAGTTGTAAGAGCTAGCTAGTAATAAGCCTGAGCTATTGGCCAAGCATTTATACTTCATATTAAGTCTCTGTGTCAGTTATGTGGGACTCATGCGTCCCAGAGATCAAGCTCAGGTTTTCAGGCTTGGTGGCAAGCACCTTCACCTGCTGAGCCATGTGGCCAGCCCAAGGAAGTGCTTTTGATTAATGCCATTTTCCCCAACCCAAGAGCTTTTCTAACACACAAAGTCAACTTTCGCTTGCTAACTATTGTATTTAAATAACTGGGAAAATTAAAGCATTTCTGAAGTGTGATTAGTGGCACTGATGTAATGGCTGATTTTGTGTCAACTTGACACAAGCTAGAGTCATCAGAAAGGGAGGAGCCTCAGTTGAGGAAACACCTCCATGAGATTCATCTGTAAGGCATTTTCTTAATTAGTGATTGATGGGGGAGGCCCCAGCCCATTGTGGGTGGGGTCATCCCTGGGCTGGTGGTCCTGAGTTCTATAAGAAAGCAGACTGAGCAAGCCATGGGGAGCAAGCCAGTAAGCAGCACCTCTCCATGACCTCTGCATCAGCTCCTGCTTCCAGGTTCCTGCCTTGTTTGAGTTCCTGCCCTGACTTCCTTCAATATGAACAAGAATATGGAAGTGTAAGCCAAATAAATAAACCCTTTCCTCCTCAACTTGCTTTTGGTCATGGTGTTTCATCACAGCAATAGAGACCCTAACTAAGACAACTGCCATTGGTCCCTTGAGTCTAGGACTCCCCAAAGCATTCCTGGAGACTACAGGGATACTGAGAAGTCCTTTTCACTCGGATGGGCTGGTTATCTTCAAAGCCTGTTTCTCCAGCATAATATGTGGTAACTACAAACAAAATAGATCAGCGCAACATTACACCAGCTAGCCTCTTGTGAAAAACTACTTATTGCTATTTCTAGCAATGTTTTCTTTTTCCTTTTTTTCTTTCTGTTTTTCTGAGACAGGGTTTCTCTGTGCAGCCTTGGCTGTCCTAAAACTCACTCTGTAGACCACCAGGCTGGCCTCAAACTCAGAGATCCGCCTGCTCTGCCTCCCTGAGATCTGGGACCAAAGGTGTGCATATGCTCAACCCTAGGTTTTGTTTTCTTTTCTTTCTTTTTTTTTTTTTTAAAGATTTATTTATTAATTATGTATACAGTACTTTGTCTGCATGTATCCCTGCAGGCCAAAGAGGGCACCAGATCTCATGATAGATGGTTGTGAGCCACCATGTGGGTGCTGGGTATTGAACTCAGGACCTTTGGAAGAGCAGCCAGTGCTCTTAACCTCTGAGCCATCGCTCCAGCCCAAGGTTTTCATTTTCTAAGTGATGAGGATTCTGTCATTCTTGCAAATGAACTTAAAACAACACCTTTTGGGGAAAATTTCATTAAATATCAAAACACAAAATGTAACTAAGAAAATTTAGATCAAACATCTAAAAATAAAAGTTTGGGGGGTTGGGGATTTAGCTCAGTGGTAGAGCGCTTGCCTAGCAAGCCCAAGGCCCTGGGTTCGGTACTCAGCTCTGGCAAAAAAATAAAAAAATAAGTTTGGACTCAAAAGAAACTTAAAAAAACAAATACATATCACTCACATTATGGGCTCAAGCTCAGTGGCAGAATACTTGCCTAGTATTCATTCATGAGGCCCTGACTTAAATTCCAGCACCACACAAAATCCCATACATACATACATACACACACACACACACATACATACATACATACACACATACACACATACACACATAGATACATACATACACACACACATACATACATACATACATACCTTTTAATTTACCAAGAAAACTCTCAAGTATTTTTCAGAGGTCAACACTTTGTTCCTTGCCCAAAAGCCCCCACACTGCCCAGGGTGAGTCTGATAGCAACTTCCACACATTTGAGCATCATTCAAACAAACGTCCACAACTGAAGCCAGGAGTTTTCACAACAGCATAAATGTGATTTGTGCAGCACAGCTGTCAAGATTGTGAGAGGGTTGATAATAGTCAAAGTAAGTTTTTACAGGTGACATCAACCCTGACAAACAGGATCGTCTCCGGTGAAATCAATTTGCTTCAATTAAGCAATGGGAAGCGTATTATTATAAGACGGGGTATCACTTACATTCCTGAAATAGTTATAGTTCCAATGAGTAACTAAAGGTAAAACTGCCCTTAAGTCAGAAAGGCCACCTTCTCTCACTAACAAAGAGATGACAAACACTCCTCTCATACATTCCTACTTTATTAAGGTCAACCAACATGGCATTTATATATCTAAGCATTTCAGTTTTCAGAGATGTTTAGGTTTATTTTTTCCATAGTAAGTTAATTTAGGCACATCGGTTTGTATTTTAGAAAAAAATAATTATCTCTATAACACAGACAGGAACAAGGGGAATCTGCAAATGTTACAAGATGATTCTAAACCTCAGCTAATGTCTCTCTATGTGACAAGAGATAACAAGAACTGTGTACACATCTGTGATAGTCTGGAACTTGGAGAGCAGCAGCTGTGATTACTGGAAAGCTCGGAACACTGGCAAGGCTTGATCGCAAAGTATTTAAGAGAAGGCCACGAATGTTGTTTTCCTAAGAAGAGCTAGGAACTACAGGTGTCACTTGGTAGTGCATTGAAATGGCATTGCCCAGTGAGTGCTGCCCAGAAACCAGTCACCTCCTCTAGAGCGATCACTTTGGATAAGCTTCCACTATCATAGCATGACCCTGCAAAAGACAAAAAGTCCAGTCAGAGTAACGAAAGCAATGGAAGGTAGCAATCAGCCAGTATGGAGGCAAGCAAACAGTGTCAACACCTTTCAACGACTGTGTGATCATCATTCTGAGCCCCAATTTCCTCTATACAGTGGAGCTCGTGGTGTCTACTTTAGATTTTTATAAAGGTTAAATCAGACAGAACACCTTATATAGACACACATGTATTTATATAATCGCAACTGACTATACGTATATACACACACACACAGCTATACATCCCAGACGCATTCTAATATAGAGTGTGAGTCCTGGTAAATGTAACAAATGGTTGCTTTTTAGTTTCTGTATTCTGGGGATTGATCCCAGGGCATCAGGCATGCTAGGCAAGCACTCGACCACTAGGCCACATCTTCAACCCAATAGGATTTGAAAGTTTAAGTGACTTAGTCAGACCACAAAGCTACTGTTAAGTAAGACCAGATCTAAGAACAGGTGTGAGGATTCTGAAGCCTGGGCTCTGCTCTTCACTATTCTCTGGCTAAGATGATGAAATGAGCATAGGAAGGAACAATGTCCCTTCTCCAACTCTCTGCACAGCTCTGAGTACTAGTTAGGACCCAAGTTTAAGCCTTACATAAACAGTTAGGACTTCCTATCTGATAAACACAGGCATCCTAACTCCTGGACTCCCATCAAACCAGTAAACAGCCTAATGAAATGCCCAGCTTCCAGGTTCAATTCAATTCCCATTAGTATGCATTATTATTTATAGGGGATTTAGCTCAATGGTAGCGCACTTGCCTAGCAAGTGCAAGGCCCTGGGTTCGATCCTCAGCCCTGGCCAAAAAAAAAAAAAAAGAAACTTTATAAAGTACCAAGCTCAATACTATGTAAGGTTAAAGTTCTGATACAAGATCTTCATCTGGAATTTAGCTTATACATTAGTTCAAAACTTTGACAATGCATAAGCAAGCAAACACAAAAAGAGCAGAGATCGGAAGGTTTGACTAACCCGAGAGTTCTCCAGAGGTCTTAGGAGGCTGAACACTTCCAGTTTACTTATAATGCACTGTTTTCATGTTCCAACAGGATCAGTGGTTATCAACTAGGAGAAGTGTCTCCCACTCTCTCCAGAGGGCATGTAGCAATGTCTGGAGGTATTGCTACTTGTTTCAACTATGTGCCTGCATAAGGGCCAGGGTAGGACTGGCAAAAATGTGTTGCTATTGGAATCTCATGGGTGGAGGCTATGTTAAAACACCCCAGAGTACACAGCCCACAGAATAACTGGTCCAGAACATTGACTATGCCAAAGATGAAAACCACGGCTCTAGGGCTGGAGAGATGGCTCAGTGATAAGAACACTGGCTGTTCTTCCAGAGGACCCGGGTTCAATTCCCAGCAACCACATGGCAGCTCACACCTGTCTGTAACTCCAGTTCCAGGGTTTCTGACACCTCACACAGATGTACATGTAAGCAAAAAAATAAATAAACTATTTAAAAAAGAAAGAGTATGGCGATTTTTCAGAAAATAGGGAATTGATCTACCTCAAGACCCAGCCATACCATTCTTGGGCATATTCCTAAGGAATGCTCAATCACACCACACAGATACATGCTCAACTATGTTCAAAGCAGCATTATTTGTGATAGCCAGAACCTGGAAACAACCTAGATGCCCATCAACTGAAGAATGGGTTAAGAAAATGTGGTACATATACACAATGGAGTACTACTCAGCAGAGAAAAACAATGACAGCATGAAACTTGCAGGGAAATAGATGGAACTAGAAAATATCATCCTGAGTGAAGTAGCTCAGACTCAGAAGGACAAACATGGTATGTACTCACTCATAAGTGGATACTAGATATAAAGCAAAGGACAATCAGACTGCAAGCCACAGATCCAGGAAGGCTACCTAGCAGGGGGGACCCTAGGATGACTGTGGCTTATAATAAGTTTTGGTTTTGCCCAATCACTGGGCAAGCTTCAGTGAAACATTTCACTATTAGGATAAGAATTTGTACCGTATCAAGCTGATGAAAGAATATGCTGGCTGTACTTTCAGGAGGGGAGGCTAAAATCTTTTTAGATTATGGATTAGCCTATAGAAAAATGTTGGCTGGGCGGTGGTGGTGCACGCCTTTGATCCCAGCACTCTGGAGGCAGAGGCAGGTGGATCTCTGTGAGTTCAAGGCCAACTTGGTCTACAGAGCGAGATCCAGGAAAGGCACCAAAGCTACAGAGAAACCCTGTCTTGAAAAACCAAAAAAAAAAAAAAAGGACAAATACTATAGAATTGTATCACATGAAATATATAGAATATACAAATTCATAGAGACAGAGAGATTAGATGTTATCTCAAGATGGAGAAGAAAGGAATATAGAACAATGATTATTTCCTAAGTACAGACTCTCTGTTTTGTGTGATGGAAAAGCCCCCAAAACAGACAGTAGTATCAGGGCATAATGTCATGACTGTAATAAATCAATACAATTGGTGTAATTAATGAATATCATAAATATAGTTATTGAATGAATACTGCAAATGTAATCAATGAATAACACAAATGTAATTAATATTCTGAGTGTAATTAATATCTGCTGTGGGATGTTCTGTACGTCAAATGTATTGCTCTGATTGGTTAAAATAAATAAAGTGCTGATTGGCCAGTAGCCAGGCAGGAAGGATAGGGTAGGTGGGACAAGGAGGAGAATTCTGGGAAGTGAAGGCTGGGGCAGAGAGACACTGCCAGCCGCTGCCATGACAAGAAAGATGTAAGGTACTGGTAAGGCAGGACAAGGAGGAGGAGAATTCTGGGAAGTGAAGGCTGGGGCAGAGAGACACTGCCAGCCGCTGCCATGACAAGAAAGATGAAAGGTACTGGTAAGCCACGAGCCACATGACAAAATATAGATTTATAAAAATGGGCTAAATATAAGACTAAGAGCTAGACAATGGTAGGCCTGAGCTAATGGCCAAGCAGTTTAAGCAATATAAGTTTCTGTGTGTTTACTTGGTTGGGTCTGAGTGTCTATGGGCCTGGTGGGTGAGAGAGATTTGTCCTGACTGTGGGCCAGGCAGGAAAACTCTAACTACAAATATCTTTAATGTAACTCATGCCACTGAACTGTGAACTTAAAAATGGTTATAATTGCAAATGTCCATTTAAAAAAATAAGGTGGAATATAATCACCATACATTATATGTATATATGAAATTGAAGACAGTGATGTTCTAGAATAAAAAAATAAATAAGTAAAGAAAGAAAGAAAGGAAGGAAGGAAGAAAGAAAAAAAAAACCCACTGCTCTAGAGCCACAAAGGTGAATTTTTGCTCTAATTTCCTAACCATGTCGGTACCACTCTATTGGCTCAATGAAACAAATCAATCAATCAAACAAACAAATTTGGCAAGTTTAAAACTTCCAAAAGAAAGACATTGAACATTCTTCTTCAATCATCCACAAAATCATCTAATGTTATTTATATTCTGTGCAATAGAGATAAAGTTGCACCTGAAAGGAAGGGAATCTGTGTGGACATGTGACACACAGTCTCTCAGACCTCAAGGGAGCAGGCAGAGATAAGAAGCAGGCTCTTGCCTAAATCTGCAATTAGGGGAGTCCCAAGGATTATAAAACATTTCTGAGTTAGGGGACTATCTCCAGCAGAGCACTGTCCAATACACGTGGAGCCCTGGGTCTAATATCTAGACCAAAAAGTTTCAGGCCACGAAGCAACAATGTTTCAACGTCTTGTTGTTGTTTCCAGACAGGGTTTCTCTGTGGAGTCCTGGCTGTCCTTGAACTCACAGAGATCCACCTGCCTCTGCCTCTCAGTGCTGGGATTAAAGGTGTATGCTGCCACACTTGGCTCAATTTATAAATAAAATAAATTAACTTACTTTCTTCAAAGTCTCTAGGGAAAAGCTATCTATAAAGTCTTTGAAATGATTTTATACTTTGAGAGATCAGGTATATTCAGGGTGGTATGCTATGGACAGAATTTTATGCTCTTCTATAGCTTATTTGTCTTGATTAGTAACAGTGTCTAAAATATGCAAGAAAACAAAAATCTGTTCATAACAGAATAGAAAAAAAAAAAAAAAAAAAAGACTACATGGTGGTGCCGGTGGTGGCCTTTAATCACAGTACCCAGGAGGTAGCAGAGGCAGGTAATCTCTGAGTTTGAGTCCAGCCTGGTCAACAAAACAAGTTCCAGAACAGCCAGGACTACACAGAGTAACCAACCCTCCCTTGAAAAACCAATAAAAGGCTATAGTTAATCTTCTTTTTGGATTTTATTCCCAGTGGAATATTGGAGTACGTAGAACGCTGACTATAATGGAGCGAGGGAGACAGGAAAACGTCTCTCAAAGCAATATACTCCCTGGCTGAATGGCAGCCAAACGTCTAGGACAGTTAACTCCCTACAGAATAATCTCGTTCTTGAGGAGGACGGTTTTGTTGTTGTGGCGCTGAGGACTGAACCCAGGACTTCGTCACTGCGTTAACAGCCACAGAGACTGTTCCCCCTTGGAGTTCCCACATAAGGTGTCATGATCAGTAGGTAAATGAATAGAAGTGCATCATTAAAGAAGAAAATACACTGAGATGCTTCTAATGCTAGTGCCTGGCAAAGAAGATTATAAATGATTTTTTCTATATATTTTTATATTTTACAGTTCCCATAAATGGTCCTATATTAATTTTGTAAACAAGAGAAGTAAACATTTTAAAAAAGAAAAACAGCTTGGACTTAAAGAGCACTTTCCTTTCAATGAAATATTAGAATCAAAATCAATAGTCTCCCCATTTCCCAGAAATAGAGCGTCATGAACACGTCAAACAAAGCGTCCTTGGGACCCTGCTGTGACAACGTACCTGTCCTCCAGCTGCACAGGCAGCCACTAAAGCATACTGGCCTCCATCCTTGCTCAGTCTGTTGGCAGCTGCCATGACCAACCGACAGCCTGTGGCTCCAAAAGGGTGTCCCAGAGACAGTGATCCGCCCCAGATATTAAACTTCTCCAGCGGAGGTGATCCAACCTGGCTCCCACAAAAACAAAGACCAATTGAAAGGCGAGTTTACAAGACAATCAAATCAGGCTCTTCCTAAGTGGAAGCAAGCAACCTGAGGGAAGTAACTAATGCTGACTACCTTACGAATTACACGCACGCACGCACGCACGCACGCACGCACGCACGCACGCGACAGAGACAGGCAGAAGACAACATAAAGGCTTACTCTTTTCACCAGGAAATTCAAGCATATTCTTTACTAGAAACTTACCTTGCTTTTCCTGCCCATGTAGTTTTGTGCAAACCAGTCAGAATCCATGGCTTTAAAGTTAGCCAAAATCTGGCCCTAGGAGGGAAAATAATTCAAGTCTTTTTATCAATGCTCTTCTGGGCTTTATCTAAGACACAGACTTGTGTAACTTGAAGCAAATCTTTACATCAGTTCTCAGTGAGTGTCCTAAAGAAATAATTGAACCTTTCTTAATGAGCCTCTAAGAAACAGCCTCCAAAGGGAAATTTTCAAAACCTTAAGTGTAACCCAATCCTCTGACCTAGCCCTCCCTTCAAAGTAGTAAAGTTTGACATACAAAGCCCCGTTCCCTACAAGCATGGGCTTCATTTTTCAGTTATACTCATTTCAGGTGTGTCTTCTAAACGACTTACTGAGAAGGCTTCATGAAATTCAAAAGCATCAATATCGTTCATGGTTAATCCTGCTTTTTCTAGAACTTTTGGAGTAGCATATGTTGGTCTGAAAAAGAAAACAAACAAAAGGTAGAAACCTAAAACTTTCCATTTTAACTTAAGCATTTCTTTGTATACTCCAGATTGATTCTATACGTATTCACTGGTTCTACTACAAATCCTAATTCTATACAAATCCTAATCAAATGTTAAGGATACAAAAAGACATGCCCTTCATCTTTACTATACTGTAGGACTGGAGAAACGGATAATCGACAGGCAAACAGTAAAGGATAAGTTAAAACTAAAGAAAAAGGAACAGAATTCAAAGAGGCAAAGCAGGGGAAAGAGCTTGGCTAGTCTCAGGGTTATAAAGAAGCCAATGGAGAAGGGAGAGACAACCAGAGGCTTTTATGAAGGATCCTGTGGGCTAGGGATGAAGCTCAGTGTTGGGAGTGCTTGTCTATATAAGTAGACCTTTGGTTTCAATACTCCCAAACACATAAACACACATGCACCACAGAGCGGAGGTGTTGGCAAATTATATAGCACAGTGGATAGTAATATGAAAGAAAATGCTTGCCGGGCGGTGGTGGCGCACGCCTTTAATCCCAGCACTTGGGAGGCAGAGGCAGGCGGATCTTTGTGAGTTCGAGGCCAGCCTGGTCTACAAAGCGAGTTCCAGGAAAGGCACAAAGCTACACAGAGAAACCCTGTCTCGAAAAACCAAAAAAAAAAAAAAAAAAAAAGAAAAGAAAATAAAATGCTTATTATGCCAATTTAGAGCTTAGCATACTTTCAAACCTGTATAAACATGTGAGCAATTGATCCCTGGGCCCCATATGGTAGAAGGGAGAAAATCAACTACTGTAAACTATACTCCAGCCCCTCCATACACACTAAATAAATGTAATAAAAATTCAAATACTTTTTATTGAGATCCAGAGAGATACACGCTGCTACTTACCCAAGTAAAAGCTGGTCTTTTGGATCCTGGGACACATAAATAAAATCCCTAGACAAAAAACAGAGAGGTTAACTCCAGTAATAAAGAAGTCACAGGCAATGCGCCAGAACATTTACTTACCTCAAATATGCCTTTGGCTTATAACCCATGGCAAGAGCTTTTTCCTCTGACATGATTAGCATTGCAGAAGCGCCATCAGTCTGAAATGGTAACAGAACAATAACATCATCTGGAGGTCTCCTGGCAGCAACAGGGACTGTTCATAAGGCATCATAATTTATCAAATTACATTGGGAGGGGCAACTTTAGAAATAAGGACCAGTTTTTGCTTCTGGCACAGAAAATAATTTTTTTTATGAATTAGAACAGTATTTTATTTACTTTAATTATTTATTTTTACATTTTCTATGCTGTTTCTTAGCTGCACTTGCCTACAGCTTTGAGATTTTATTCTAAAGGGAAAACACTGAGAGAAGATACAGGTGGGTAGGTGACAACATTAAAGCCATGGTTTTAGAACACTCTAACACATCTCGTAGGTTTTTATTCCAAATAATAATCAAGATGTTACAGGACAAAGAGGTGCAGCTGGGGTTTTGTTTCTTGTTTTTAAAAAGCCCTTTGCCATTACTTCAGAAAGGAAAGAATGGCCAGGTGGTGGTATATTCCTTTAAACCAGCTTTCAGGAGGCAGAGAGAGGCAGGTGGATCTCTGAGTTCAAGGCCAACCTGGTCTACACAGTGAGTTTCAGGACAGCCAGGCCAGGGATACACAGAGAAACCCTGCCTCAAACAAACAAACCAAGAAACAAAAAAAAAAAAATGAAAGAATGTCCTCCACAATTCCAAAGAAAATGAAACCCAAATAGTATGCAAAAATCAAAACAAGTTGTCATATTTAATTATACATCTTTTTTTAAAAACTCTGAATCGTAAAAAGAGCATTTAGCCACTAGTAGGGTGGCCATAAAGTCTGGGAACACAGATGTCTATACATAAAAAAGTTGGGCTGGAGAGATGGCTCAGAGGTTAAGAGCACCTACTGCTCTTCCAGAGGTCGTGTGTTCAATTCTCAGCACCCACATGGCAGCTCACAACCATCTGTAATGAGATCTGGCGCCCTCTTCTGTGTACATAATAAATAAATAAATGAATGAATGAATGAATGAATGAATGAATAAATAAATCTTTTTAAAAAATGGTTTATGGATACTACATTAATAGTTTGTTCACTGCTGGGTACTGTGGTAGAAGCTGATCAGTTATACTGTCAAAGAAACACTTAGGGCTGGAGAGAAAGCTCAGTGGTTCAGAGAATTTGTTCTTCCAGAGGACCCAGGTTCGGTTCCCAGCACCCGCATGGTAGCTAAGAACTACCTGTAACTCTAGTTCCAGAATAGCAACGTCTCTCTGGCCTCTATGGGCACTGCACATACATGGTGCACAGACACACATCAGATTCACTTGCTACCTCTCTTGAGCAGTCTCTCTGGTATCCTCAGTGGCTAATCTACAGCCACCATAGTGCTTCTCACTACATCACAACTGTCCTTTCCGTCTCCAGTGCCTAGCATAAATAAGCAGTACAAGTTTGGTGAATGGCCAAGTGCACACAAAGAACAGCTTCTGTATCAGTATAGTGAGAGACCTGAGACCTTAAAACTATTAGTTTAAACTTGGTGTTTAAACATGATGCATGCCTCTAATTCCAGCACTAGGGAGGCCGAGGCAGAAGGATTGTAACTTGGAGGGCAACCTAGGCTACATAAGGAAATCCTATCTCAAAGCAAAGCTCTATTTGTTGGATTTTTAGACAGGTCTTGCATTCCTAGGCTGGCTGCACACTCTTGATCCTCCAGCTTCTACATCCTGAATGCTGGGGTTTTGGGTTTGTATCACCAATACCCAGTTTGTGTTTGTTTTTTGAAATGATTTTCCTTTAACATTTTCTTTACAGTGAATAGCTTTACTTTAAGCCTCCAAACACACACAAGCAAATTTGTTGCAGGCTCTTCTATTGAGAATACAGAAAAGCCACTATTAAACACAAATAGCATTGACAATTACCAGGAAAGAAGAATTTGCAGCTGTCACGGTGCCATAGGGTTTGATGAACGCGGGTTTTAGTTTGGCCATTTGCTCCAGTGAGGAAGGACGGATCCCATTATCTTTGGTAACTGTGTCCTTTCCTATAACAACATGAATGTTTTAACTCTAAGGAACTGCAAGCATTATATATCTTCTCTATAGCAATATGCTTTTAAAATGATAAGGGGGGTTGCTAGAAAGATGCCTCAGTCATTAACACTTGCTGTTCTTCCTGAGGATCCAAGTTCAGCACCTAGAACATATGTTGGGCAACTCGAAACTGCCTGTAACTCCAGCTCCAAGGGAACCAATGCCCTCTTCTAGCCTCTAAAGAACCCCATGCATGTGCATATATCCCCGCACATACACGTAACTACAAGCTTAAGAGCAAATGCAATGTGAATATTATTTGTCAACTATGAAGAAAGCCTTTTTATTACTAGGGATCAACCCTCCCCCCACTCAGGGCCTTGACTGCCCTGAGCAAGCACTATACTACTGAGCTGTATACACCCTCATCTTTAAAAGAAAGCCTTTTATGGTTACTAAGACGTGATCAAATTTTATTTTGTTTCCACTTATTCAGTTTGACACACACACAAAGAGACCATGCCAAGCATATCTAGTACTTTGGAGGCTGAGACAGGAAGACCATCGTGAGTTTGAGGATACCATAGGCTACATAGCATGTATCAGGCCAGCCAGGATTACACAGTAAAATCCTTTCTCAAAAACAAACAAACAATCATCCACCATCTTGTTTTCTTAAAACATCCACTCAAATTTAGCTGTTTTATACAGAAATCAAATGAATCAGGAATTTTAAACAGGCTTGAAGGAGGCATGGCGACTCATACCTGTAGTTCAAGCACCTGGGAGGTTGAGGCCAGAGGATTGCTACAAACAAGGGGTCAGTTAGAGCTACATGGTAACACCCTATAAAAAGACAAGGCCGGTGAGCTGGCTCAGCAGGTAAAGGCACTGATCCCCCAAATCCACAGGGCTGAAGGAGAAAACTGACTCCTGTTAAACTGTCCTCCGGCCCCCATGCATGGAATATGAACAGGCAGGCAGGCACACAGAGAAAGAGAGAGAGTTGCCCCTGGAGTATCTGAAAGGAGGCACTTACAAAAACTTTAAAAAGTTGGGCAAGGAAGCACACACACACACAATTCTACCACTTAGGTAGCAGCAGAAGATCAGGAGTTCAAGGTCAGCCTCAGCAACAGAATATGAGGCTAACCAGGTTTATTATTAGACCTTGTTTTAAAAAACAACAAAACCTTTTTTTAAGTGTACCTGTGTTACAACAACATAAGCCTAAAGTTGAGTCCATGTTTAAGAATAAAAGCTGAGTATTTTGGAAACAATCATTCTACTTATTAAAAAGTAAATTAATCATAACACTAGGGAGGCAAAAAGCAGGCCTTTCTGTGAGCTCAAGCCTAGCCAGGGCCACACAGTAAGATCCTGTCTTTAAGAAATTATCACTCAAGGTTTTTAAGTTTAGGGTTGAAGAGATGGCTCAGTCATTAAGAGCACTTGCTGCCCTTGTGGAGGATCCAGATTCAGTTCCCAGCCCCCACATCAGTGGGCTCACAATCACCTCTAACCTTGGTTCCAGGAGCTCCAATGCTTCTTATGGCCTGTGTGGACACCTACATGCACATGATGCACATACATACACTAACATATACACATAAAAACATAAAATAAAAATAAATAAATCCTTTTTAAAAAACAGATTTTGATGTTTTTTGAGCAACTAAAACAATTAGGAACACCTCAATAAGTATCACTATTTACCTGGTACTTTGAAGGGTACAATATCAGAAAGATGTCCTTCATCCTGTGCCTTCTTGGCCAAACTATGAGAACGCAGTGCATATTCATCCTGTTCCATTCTAGAAACAGCAAAGGCAGCGGCCAGGCGGTCTGCAGAGTGGCCCATGGTCTCATTAGTGGAGAACTCAGCCACTGCAGGGAGCTAGCAAAGGAGACATTGAGAACAGTTACATTCTTCAGAGGTGTTAGAGCATGCATAGGACTGGTCAGTGCTATTTAGAAAAGTTGAAATCTATTCACTGGCTGGATCTAGGGACACATGCCTCTAATCCAGGAGGTTGAGGAAGGGGGATTTTGAATTTGAGGCCACTTCAGCAAGACTCTAGTTCAAAAAAACAAAAACAAAACAAAACACCAAAGAAGTAATGAAAGAAATCCAGAAATCTCTTTGTGAGCAAACATATTTCTAAAGAGGACTAAGAGATACATTTTTGGAGATGATCTCATTATGTAAATCAGGCTGGCCTTGAACTCATACAGATTCACTTGTCTCTGCTTCTGGAGTACTAGGATTAAAGGTATGTGCTATCATGCCCAGATTACAAATACAATTTTATAACTACTCCCCACCCCCATCTTGACCAAATACACTGCCCTGTAATCATGAGAATATATAACAATTAGAATAGGCATTCTATCTAACTGTAATCTAGCTCAGGATGCTCCGGAAACTCATCTTTATTTACACTAAACTCATAAGTCTTACCTCAGGAGATAGGAAATTCAATCTGAATTTAGAGAGCAAGGACAGGCGCTGGCCCAGAGTCTTGGCTTTGTTGAGGTCAAGCATCATTTTCCTCATTTTTCTTGAATGACGAATAGGGACATCAGACATTAACTCAACACCACCAGCCACGACGACGTCACACTGGCCAGAAGCTATCAGACCAACAGCTACCGCGTACAAAGGATATGTGCATGAATTACTTTGCAGGAATAACAAACCACTGAAATGTAAGCTTCTTGATTAAAAAGCGCTATAAAAATGGGCAAGTGAGATGGCTCAGCAGGTGAAGGCTCCTGCAGCCAAGCCAGAGGACCTCAGTTCCATCCCTAGAGCCGATATGGCCGAAGGAGAGGATCAACTTCCACAAGTCACCCTTTGACCTCTACACATGCAGCATGACTTGCATGCATGCAAAATAAACACATGACAGAATCTTTGTAACAGTTATCAGTTTTGTATAACAGTAATTGGTTTTAACTTTTCTTTCTTTCTTTCTTTCTTTCTTTCTTTCTTTCTTTCTTTCTCCTTCTCCTTTTCTCCTTCTCCTTCTCCTTCTCCTTCTCCTCCTCCTTCTTCTTTTCTGGATACAGGATCTCATTGTGTAGCTTTGGTTGTCCTGGAACTCACTATCTAAACCAAGCTGGCTTCAAACTCACAGATATCCACTTGCCTCCTTACTGCTGCCACTATGCCTGGCTAGTTTTTAACTTTTCTTCTTTCTTTGTATTTTTTTTTAAAGACAGGGTTTCTCTGTGCAATCTTGGCTGTCCTAGAGCCCACTCCATAGGCCAGGCTGGCCTCGAACTTAGAGATCTGACTGCCTCCGCCTCCCAAGTGCTGAGATTACAGGTGTGCAACACCACTGTTTGGCCTGACATCAACTTCTAAATTAATTGATATTCTTTTAATTTATTTATTTTATTCTGTGTGCATGTGTGTTTTGCCTGTATATATGTATGTACACCACATTTGTGCCTAGTGCCTACAGAGGCCACAAGGGCATTAGATCTGGAATGGAGTTAATAGTTGTGAATTGCCATGTTGGTGCTGGGAGTCATGCCCGCATCCTCTGGAAGAACAACCAGTACTGAGCCATCTCTCCAGCCCCACTCAAACAATGTTCTAAACCTAAACATCTTTCATAGTTTATATGCTCCCAGCCTAAGTTTTTAGAAAGGCTTTTTCCCACCCCTGCCCACACAGAGAATATGAATTTCCACTACATGAGGTATCTGACTTCTCAGATCTAGATTTTCCTGTATGGCAACTGGCAGCAATATTCTGTTGCTTTAACTGGGAGTCAGTCACATGCTGCTCAGTAGAGAAGTCTCCAACCACTGCCTCTGGCATCAATCCCTGACATCCATGAACTGACCTACCCAATCTGGCCTTGATATTATAATAATAACATTAAGTACTGAGCCTGTCAAGTTTCATTAAATAGAAGTAGTTATTTAATGCCCCACAATTTTAGAAAGATTGTTAGAAGCTGAAATACCATACAGATTGCCAAGGACGTGGGTACGAAGTGAAGAAAAAATTGAAAGCATTTTTGCGTGTATGAGTGTGTGCTCTCATGTTGGGGCACAGATGGGGAGATGTGTGTGCATGTGATGTGTATGTGTGTACAGGCCAGAGGCTGGTATCTGATGTCTTCAACTGTTCCCCTCTCACTTGAACAGACCTCACCAATTCAGACTGTCCAGCAGCCAGCCAGTTTGCTTTGGGACCCTATCTCTGCTTTCTGAATCCTGGGATCACAGCAGGCTGCCACACCTACACACTCGTGTAGGGCTAGGGATGTATCTGCTCCTGTCCTCATGCTTACTCAACAAGTGCTCCCAGCGAAGCCATCTTCCCACCCCATGACTTGGACCATCTAGGCAGGACTGACACCTATGCTGATGCTTGAGGCTGCGGGACTCTGTCCTGGCGGGAAAATGTCCAATCAGAATACACTATGCCCCTCCTCCCACGACAGTCCCAGCCGCAGCCAGCCCAGGACTAGGAAGAATGCAACTGTCCCCACAGGGCAGGGGAGCTGCTCGGAAAACCCCAACTTTCAAAAACACAACACTTTTATAAAACACAAATGAAGAGCTCCGTGCTAACTGCTTACTTCTGTTAAGATTAATTAAAAGGATTCCATTTACACATACCTGTAGTCATAGCTTGGTTTGAAGAGATACAAGCCATGGTGACAGTGTGAGCAGGAGTCTTGTCAGAGAAGCCAGCTCCAAGGGCAGCCTCGAGGGAACAGTGAAGGAAAGAAAATACACACGAGTGAGGCTCTGAGCCCTACTCTGTCTGGTGAATTATGAAAAAGGTTTATTTTAATAGTCTACAAAGCAAGGTTTAAAATAAGATTAAGCCCATCCCAAAATGGCTTATTAGTTTTTTCTTCTAGACACTGAAACATACTGTCTTAAATTCCTGGTAACAAGTTTCTTTTTTCTTTTAAAATTTTTATTACATTATGTATACATGTGTAGGTACATGCGTATCAGGGCATGCATGTGAAGGACATTGTGGGAATTGGTCCTCTCCTTCCATCATGTGAGTTCAAGGGACTAAACTCGGGTCAGCAAGCTTGACAGCACATCCCCTGCCAGCTAAGTCATCCTACCATCCTCTTTGATTTCTTTTCTTTCTGTAGCACTGGGGGTTAAACCTGAAGCCTTGCACACACTCAACAAGCTCTCACCGTGAAGATAGACCCCTAGCCCTCCTTACTTTTTACTTTGAAACAGGATTTCGGAAGATGGCCTTGAATTCACTCTGTAGCCCAGGCAGGCCATGAAGTTGTATTTCTCCTGCCTCAGCCTCCCCAGTATTCAGGCATGCAGTCTGGGGGCTACTAAGTCCAATGGCCTGGAAGCTATTGTTGAGTGTGGTACAAAAGGCTACAGTATTATTCAACCTCACCTAATAATTAACAATGCTTTCCTTCAAGCCTTCAAGGATATCCTGTAACTTTATCTTACTTAAAATTTAATATACAGTGAAGAGAGTGATGAAACCACATCCTCGGGTGGGATTTTCACATATCTGTTGCTGTGGAATAATCTTCTTGTACACTGTAAAGACCTGTCACTCAAATTGGTTTAATAAAATGTTGATTGGCCAGTAGCCAGGCAGGATGTATAGGTGGGGTGACCAAACTAAGGACGATGGGAAGGAGAAGTTCAGAGTTAGAGAATCACTGACAAACGCAGAGAAGCAAGATGAGAATGTCATACTGAGAAGTCACATGGCTAAACATAGATAAGAATTATGGGTTAATTTAAGTGTAAGAGCTAACTAGTAACAAGCCTGAGCTATTGACCGAGCGTTTATAATTCATATTCAGCCTCTGAGTCTGTTATTTGGGACTGGGTGGTTGGGACAGGAAATGTCCATTTACACTCTGAAGCTAGAAGCTTAACAGCAGAGCAAAAGCATGAAATGTTTCTACAGAACTGACCATTAAAACCACAACAAAACCCTAATCATTCATAAAGATCCTATTCAGGTCCCCACCTGCTTTACACTCAGCTCTCTCGGACAGACATACAACTGACATAAAGGCAAAGTAAAACTGGAAAAGTTGCCAAATATAAAGATGTTCAACTCAATAAAAGAAACTCTGGAGAACTGCCTGACTCATAAGCAGAGCTCTGATGAATAAGGTTCAGGCCAGTCCATGACTACAAAAGAAACTGTCCAGAACAATGACATAGAAATCAGTGTAGCTTTAGGGCCCTGAGAAAATTTGAGGGCCTCCTAATTAATCTAATGAAAAGTGGCCTCTAATTTCATGACTCAGCCAAAGTCAAACATAAAACATGGACATCTATAATTGTTTTACACTGTTTGTTGGGAAAATTTATGTTGCCAAAACATCTCATTTTTGCTAATGTAAGGAATTTAGTAAGTACACTTAGAAAAAAACCTTTTTAATACTAAAGTTTTACTTTAGTGAAAAATGTTCCCAACTCCTCCCACCCTTATTATGAAATTACAAGGAATTATTCTTAGTAGTCTTTTTTAGAAAGTATTTAATTATCATCAGAATACAAACTGTATTCCAATATGGATGTTGCAAATTCTAGGTTAAAAAGGCTCTGTGTCTCTTAGCTGATCTCTGCCTTTATATTTACACTGTGATTGATACTACTTGCCATCTGTAGGAGCAGAAAGCTGCTACTTCTGTGTAACCAGTATGACCTTATTCTGCTGTCTCCAGGCAGGCCTGGTACTAAGTGCCTAAATGACTGTGCTAAGAACTACTTCCTGGTAACTACAGGTCAACTTCTCAACCTAAACCAGTTGGAAAGGAAATCAGAAGCAGGTGTCAGGGCAAAAGAAAAGACTCCACAGTGGGACAAGGGTAAGGGCACTCAGGTTGGAACAGCATGATCCTCACAAGAGCCATTGTAGCACATTACCCTTGGCCCCAGCTGACCCAAAAGACTGATGGAGCTTTAAATAGAACTGGTAGCTGGTGACCCTTGTCCACATACTTCTATTTAAAGATGGGCTCACTTTCAACACACCAAGGAGAAAGGAAGAAGTTGAAGGAGAAATACATTGAGGTCTTTCAGCAAAGTGAGGTTTGATAGGGGTACAAGGCCTTTTAGGATTTCATATTAATATTAGCACAGGTCCTAATGAAACTCTTTAGCTGGGTTTAGTTGGATTTTAAGTTCTACTATTTATTTTCACAACTGTCCCATCAACTCTGTCTTTCTCCTTTGCCACAAAAGTTACCTGGAGAGTCAGGCATGGTGGCTCACAATTTCAATCCCAGCACTCTGGAGGCAGAAGCAGGTAGATCTCTGTAAGCTTAAGGCCAGCCTGGTCTACATTGTAGTTTCAGGCTAGCCAGGACTTCATAAGTGAGACACTGTCTCAAAAAAGGAAATTATGTGGAGTACAACATGACTGATATTAATATGAGGTTGAGGGAGAAACTTCCTCATGTCAACCAACAGGTGGGATATGCATACACATGCAACACTTTCAGGAGAATTCATCATGGTTTCGGTTTGAGAAAAGAATATAAATATAGAAAAAATTCAAACAGATTTAACATTTACTTTTTCAGTCTTATGAAAGTCACTTCATAGTTGTGATACAGAAGTTGAAAACATATGGTGAGCAGCTTGATGGCTTTACGCACCCATGAAATTCTTTTTTATAAATTTTATAACATGGTTTTTAATGGACTAATAATACTTCATCATTCTGTTGAGTTATAATTTATTCAATCATTCTACAGTTGAACAAGGTAAGTGGTTCTTCCCAGATTCACCCCTGTATTTCTATCCCACAAACTCGTCTTTTCTTAACCCACTGGAACTCTCATGAGGTCTGGAAAACAATGTGAAGGTGCAGAGGGAAGCAAGTCCTCCAGGAGGACAGGAGCCTCTCCTGCACTCGGTTCTCCTCTGCCCCACAACAGCACAGCTGCTCACTTCGTGAGCTTGTGCACAGCTGGGACTTGAGCTCTTGTAATATTTGTACAAGTGTGACGGAAACAAATGATTTTGATCTGCACATCCGCCCTCCTATGTTGGCTGACAACAGAAGTTATTATCCTCACAACTATGATGGACACAGAAGCACAGACAAGGAATAAGACAAATATGCTTGGAAGCCAACTTTATCCAAATAATTGAAACAGAGCCCAGAAGACCAGTTTAAACTGTTCATTGTCAAATGCCTGTGGGATACTCAGACTAGTTCCAAGGCTGTCATTATCTCCATTGCCCAATAAACACTAGATGGGTGTGTGCCAACTAGGGTAAAGGGAAACTTGTATGAAATAGCTACATAAAAAAAAAAAAAAAAAAAAAACCTGCCTACGTGTCATCTAGTCAAAGGTAATAAGTCATAGGCAAGGCTGCCTCTAACTACAAAAACCAAATTATGAAATTGGCTACAAGACGTTAAAGTTTAATTAAAAGCCATGATGGCTAACAGTACAAAGAGGAACATCAGCCACACACTGCTATATTATTTCTCTAACACAAGACGCAGATAAATTAACATTTTCTAAACCCACTCATAATTTATCTGACTTATATCAAAATGTGAATACATAATAATAGTACACATCATCTGATTTTTAGTTAAATACACATTTAGTGGATTTTAAGAGTTTAATGACTTTAAAATGGTAGATTCTAGGTTGGGGACAGAACACTTGTCTATCAAGTGCAAAGCCTTGGGTCTGATCTCTAGTGCCACACTTGTGCACACACACACACACAAAGAAATAAATTAAAAAAATATTACTTCAAATTTAAATTGATTTTTTTGGCCTCTTTTTTGGGGGGGGGATAGGGGAGGAGACGGGGTCTCACTATATAGCTCTGGATGGCCTGAAACTCACAGATCTACTTGTTCTGCCTTCTGAGTGCTGATATTAAAGGTGTATGCCACCAAGCCTGGATCTGTTGCTATTGTTTTGGAGACAAGGTCCTACTACAGCCAGACTGATCTGGAACTTACTATGTAGTTCAGTAGGTCTTAGACTCCATGGCAATCCTCCTGCCTCAGCCTCCCAAGAATAAATTACAAGCGTCAGCTGCTATGTCCAGCTTTATCAATCTCTTTAAACAATATAAATTTTGCTTTACTTACCTCTCTAGCCACATTGCTTGTTTTCACTTCCTGAATAACTGTACCAAAGATGATATAATCAACAACATCCCTTGGAACATTAGACCGGTGCAACAGACCCCTAAAAGCAGAAATCCAAAGAAAAGAAACAGGTCATACATGAAGACAGTGCCAGAGAACATCACATAAAACACTGCACATTTTTAAACAGGAAAGCCCTGGGTTGGAGTAGAGGTCAGAGGGAGAGTGTTCGCCTAGTACCTACAAGGCCCCAGGTTTGATCCTAATCACCACAAAAATACAAAGATAATCCCCTTTCTTTAAAAAGGCCAGACACAAACATCTGGCAGCCTATCAAAGAGGAAATGAGTGGCGAGTGATGTAAAGTCAGTATTTGATGGTCACTTGGTGGTGAGACATTAGAAGGTGCAATCAGAAGTAACTTTGGGGAGTTCAGAATTAGCTCAGTGATAGAATACTTGCCTAGGAAGCACAAGACCCTGGGTTCAGTCCTCAGCTATGGTGGGGTTGGGGAGTAGTGGTGGGATAATTCAGGAAGCTAGGCATGGTAATGCATGTCTTTAATCCCAGAACTCAGGAGAAAGAAGAAGGCAGAGCTCTGCAAGTCTAAGTCCATTCTGGTCTACAAATGGAGTTATAGGCCAGCCAGGGATACATATCAAGGTCTGGCCTCAATAAACAAACAAACAAACATATAAATAAATAACTTGGGCCCCGAAAGTAGGCTTAGTAGGTAAAGCACTTGGTGCATAATCTGGGATGATCCTAACTTGATAAAGGTAGCAAGGAGAGAAGTGACTGCTAAAAAGTTACCCTCTGACCTCTATGTGCACACTGTGGCAACGTGCCTGTCTGAGCAAGCGAAACATATACACAAACAATAAACTAAAAATTAAAAAAGATTTTTAATAACAATAATTTTAGCTAATATCACCAGAAATCAGTACAAGAAGAGAAATAGATATAAAAGATCAAGTATAATTGTGGAAATGCTAGATTTTAAATATTAATATAACAGCATAATTGAAATAATCTACATACATTTACTTCTGACCAGGATAACAACAAGCACAGTAGCAATGAGTATATCATAAATGCAGACTTGGTAGTTAATTGCCCTTGCCTTGGAACAGGCATACTGACAACAGGCCTATAATCCCAGCACTCAAGATGCTGAGGCAAAAGGACTGCCATAAGTTTGAGGATAACTGGTGATATACAGCAAAAGCCTGTCTGAAAACACACAAAAAATAAATACCATTTCCCATTATAAAGATGAGAATTTACAGAGCCACATCAAAAATAGGAACGCAAGCACACATTTGCCAAAACTCAAAAGGGAGTTATATAAAATCTGTATGGAGTTAAAGGTGTAGTTCACTGGTAGAACATTTGCCTAGTATTTGAAAATCCTTTGGATTAACATCCCATCACTGAAATAAAGAAAATAGGGGAGGGCAGGGGAGGGGAGGGGGAGGGGAGAAGAGGGGAGCAGAATAAAGAAGCAGGAGATGGAAGAAAATCATAAAGCTGCACTACAAGAACTCATAGGAAAGGGTTGGGGATTTAGCTCAGTGGTAGAGCACTTGCCTAGCAAGCACAAGGCCCTGGGTTCGATCCTCAGCTTTGGTAAACCAAAAAAAAAAAAAAAAAAAAAAGAACTCATAGGAAGACAGGTCCAAGTACAGTTCACGGTGTCAAATGCAGAACACAGAAAGGCCAAGAAAAGAATGCTGTATTTATGATCATCAAGTCCCCAAAGAGAAACTTCCAAAGTCACCACACGGAGATTTGGGAATGGAAATGATTATTACGTAATCAGGGAGAGTAAACAGTAAACAGAGAACAATGCTGTGGCAGGAAGACAAGAAAACTGAATGAGTGACAATGAGCACAAATGAACTAGGAAAAGACCTTGGGCTGTGTGGAGACACTAAAGCAAAACACCATTGGACATTTAGACAGAGAGTGTCTCACATAGACACAGCCACACATTTTATGACCACACCAAAGTATTCATCCATCTCAATTCCATTTCATTACATCTAATTTAAAATTTTTACTTAGTTTACACATAAACCTTCAAGTTTGGGGGCTTTTTAAAAAAAATTCATCTTATGTATATGAGTATTATTTGTGTATGAGTATTATTTGCCTCCATGTATGTAGATGAAGCAGGAGGATTGCCATGAATTTGAAGCCAGCTTGGCCTACATAATGAGTTCCAGGCCAGCCTGAGAATACTATAATAAACACCATCCACATCACCACCAAAACCTTGTCTTGAAAAACCAAAAGAGGAAAAAAAAATTGCTTCTTGCCATATAAGGTTAAGATATCCTAGACATGAAAGTTCTACAGAACATGCTACTTCAAATGCAAAAACCAGAAAAACATTTTCAATGAAAGAAGAGGAAACTTCATTTACTTACGAAAGTGCAGCTCTAGCCAAGTCATGTGGCATTAGGTCTTTATAGCTGGGAAAAGCAAACAAATAATTCAAACCAAAAGCCTAGAGTTTCAATAAATTTTAAGTTATTTTTGAAATACATACAGATTATCTACTATACACTACTGAAAATGCAACTAATTTTACTATCCAAGTCAGTCCATCTGTTCCAGTGAAGAAATAGTGTGATTGTCCTCTTAAAACCTGACAAGCCCTAGCTCCTACAGAGCTTGCTGAGTCGCTGCCAAATACATGTTGTAGCTAATGCATGGTGCTCCAGCCTACAACCCCAGCACCTGGGAGGCCAAGGCTGGAGGAGGAACGCTCACAAATTCCAGGCCAGCTACAGCAGGAGACCCTGTCTCAAAACACCAAACAGCTGGCATGTGTTAAAACTCCTTAAAACTAACCTCCTTTTGAGAGCTTTGGGGGAGGGGGGGGAGGTAGGGAATGACTACATCTTTTTTTCCCCCCCCCCTCGAGACAGAGTTTCTTCTCTGTGTGTAGTCCTGGCTGTCCTGGAACTCACTCTGTAGCCCAGGCTGGCCTCGAACTCACAGAGATCCGCCTGCCTCTGCCTCCCGAGTGCTGGGATTAAAGGTGTGTGCCACCACTGCCCGGCTTCTCACCAGTTTTCTATGAACGTCCTTTTCCTGCTCCAGGGTCTAACCCACAGTGCCACATAGCGTCTGGTTGTTACGTTGGCTCAGCCGCCTCTGAACTGTGATAGTTTCCCACTCTCTCATTGATGCTGATGACTTTGACACTTTTGACACCTGAGATTGGAGGCAAGGTGCTCTTCTCATTGTTTCCTATTGGGGTGACTCATTACTGGTGATGTCAACTTGAACATTTGGTCCAGATGATACCTGTCAGTTTTCTCCACTACAGAGCTACTACTTTCTGTTGGCGTCACGAAGCCCAGCCTTCCTGCTCTTCTCCTCCTCTTCCTTCCACATTACACATGATGCTCTGCTTAAGCCTTTTTTTTTTTTTACATTTGGTGTTGTGAGCTCATACATTTGAAGAAGTCACAGGACAGCTTGTAGCAGTCAGTTCTCCTGCTTTCCAGGGATTGTACCTGTGTACAGGGTTTGGAAGCAAGCACCTTTAACCACTGAGCAGCTCACTAGCTCCTTTATGCCTTGCATTTTTTAAATTTACTTTTATTTTACATGCATTTGGTATTTGGGTTGCATGTATGGCTGTTTTGGACCCCATGGAATTGGAGTTACAGAGAGTTGTAAGCTGCCATGATGGTGCTGGGAATTGAACCTGGGTCCTCTCAAAGGGCAGCCAGTGCTCTTAACTACTAAGCCATCTCTCCAGCCTATGCCTTGCCTGTTAAAGGTAATATATCTTCAAGATGTCAAATCTTCTATGTGAATATATAAGATAGGCCTCATTGTTTTTAAACTGGAGCCTAATATTCCTAAGTTTTTAATGTTAGAGACTGCCTGTCCAAACTAGAAATATTAACAAACTAACACAATCTAAACAGAAGAGAACTAAGTGCTGGAACTTAACTAGTAGAGTTCATTCTCAGCTTTTGTATAGACTGAATCTCACTTAGAGGATAGAAAAGCCTAAGAAAAGCAGCTGTTTGATTCTGAGAGATTATCAGGCTAGTCCACAACACTCGGGGTTGAGCTACCAGAGGCATTTGGACCAGCTGTGTCAAGTCCAAGTCTCATCATTTTCGGGACCGAAGCCGTAGGTTCTCAGCATTTCAGAATTTTCACAGGCCATCCTTAGCACAAACTGTGCCTACAGAAATAACGTTCCAAAAAAAAAAAAGACAGCCTTATTGGAAAAGATGCTATCTGGATCTACACTGGACTTCCAATCAGGGCTATTTCAGGCTAATACCATGGCAAGCTCCTTTATGAGAAGGGATAAAATATCTTGCTCCTATTTACCACACTGATTTGACTTGTTCTATATGGACTTTATACAAGTACTCTCCCTATGGTCTCCCACTAATGGTGTTATTACCTACAAAGACTACTTCAAACAGTACCTTAAAGAGAAATGACCAACATGACCATTTCATACTTACGAAGTGCCCGACAGCAGAAACGGAATGCGGACGCCTTCCACCACCACGATATTCTTCATATTGGGTTTTGCTAAGGTCTTCTTTGACTTGGTCTGGACAGCTTTGAGATAAAGTTCAAAGAACTCTTAATTAAAATATATGAAATCAGGGACAGGGAGGTAGCTCTAGTGGAGCACTTGCCCAGACACATTTTGCTATGCTTGCTCTCTCTTAGTCTCCTTTAAAAAGAGCTGTCCTGTTTATAGTCCCTGCCGATGGCACAGTCATACATGGTCATAACTCTAAATCCAAGGCACAAACTGATCAGATTCAGAGGGGGTATGCCAGGCCCACCAACAAATCAACAAAGTAGTTGGCTAGGATATATTAGCACCTTTTTTTTTTCTACAACAAAATACTGGAGGCCAGACACTAAGGAATCTCAACTAACAACATGGTGTATGCTGAGGTCCGGGTGAAGGTCTACTTGGCTATGTTATTACAAAGCTAAACATAACACAGCAAAGCAGCAGGGGGAAAATGTCTATGTGCAGAAGAGGACAGGCACACGGGGTGGTCTCATTTTCAAACAATCACTCTCAAAGAGTGATGCCTCATACCAATGACCAAATTACTTTCCTTTCGAGGTCACCTTTAAAAAAACAAAACAAAAACAGAGGGCACTGCTACCTATCAAATTCGCAATGGAGCACAGGCTGGCCTCAAACTCTCAACACTATACTACTTAAGCCTCCCCAGTGCTGGGGTCACAGGCGTGCACCACCATATCCAGCTTAGGTACCATTTCTTAAAGGTTCTACTACCTCTCAGTATTACCACAAGGCCCAAATGTCCAGCTCATGACCTTTTGGGGTGTACACTCAGACTCCATAAACCATAGCAATTAGTTATTCCTGTCATCTGCAAACAAGTGATAAACTGTGCCAGGCCAGATCCTCTTTGGTAAGAATCCAAGTAAAGAAATGTGGTAAGAAATACCCATTAGCAGAGGCTGAAAAGATGCCATAAGAAGAACCAAGACAACGGTAAACTGAAGTCACCTGCGAGCTAGCTATGGGATAGCACAAATCCTGAGAGCAAAGAGAAGAACGGGTAAAAAAAGACATCAGAGATGAGATGAAAAGCCAGGGACAGGGCACAGAGAAACAAAGTATAATCATCAAATCAGCCAAAATTTCCACCAGACACAGTTCATGAGATGACAGAACACCAGTAAATCCTGTAATCATTTGCTCCAGTTTCTTCAAACAGCCTGTCGAGCAGCAATACTCAACGACTGCTTGGCACAGGCACATGCCCCTTCCCTACCCTAAAACTGCTGGTCACATTCCTTTGCTTATCTGGTGTCTTTTTGTGCCATTATCAACATCAGTGTTACCACAAATCACTTATGAGATACTCTTTGACACTGGGGACACAAAAAGGCTTACGTCTCACGACTTTCTGAGCCTACCACATAGTTAGGAAGACAAATAACACACCCAAAATGGCTATGGGACAATAGAGAATAGTCTAAATGCCTGAAAAATGACTTCTCTGTTGCCACTAGAATGACCTTCTACTACTTGGCAAGGGTCAGGTCTACGTGGGTGACTGTGCAAAGCAAAAGCCCGAGTGAACATTTGAATTAGGGGAAAGGTGAGATAAGTCAGGAAGGAATTATCCTTTATTATTCTTTGTGGAGATAACAGAAATTTATATTCTGGTTAGAATTTAGAGGCTCTAGAAAATGCACTTCTCTAGTTGAGATTAGGCAACAAATGTCTAAGAATACTGTGGAAAAAATAATACCACCACGAACACACTGACTTTAGTTTACAAAGAGCTTTTTTTGTTTGTTTGCTGTTGTTGCTGCTGTGGTGGTTGTGGGTTGGATACAGTGTGCTAGGCAAGTGCTCCACCATTGACCTGTATCTCCAGCCCCAAATTTGTTGTGATTTTGATCTTTTCCCCCTACTACAGGGTGGGGATTGACTCAGGGCCTTGAACATGCTAGGTAGGAGCTCTACCACTGAGCTATATTCCCAGTGCTTTAAGAACTTAGAGATATGTTCACATCTATGTAAGGCTGGCAATTATATTTTTCTTTTTAGAGAAGGAAACTAAAACATAGAGATGTCATTTCAAGGCCACACTGGCCAAAAAGATGCCAAACTGGAACAGAGTACACGTCCTGATCCTAGATGGCACTTTTTTAATGAAACCATTGCACAAGTTATATATATAATAAATCTAAAATCAGAAACAAGTCAATAGAAAGCCCAGATAAGGAGGAAAAATTGTTGACAATCTGTCAGGGAATTTTTGCACCTATCAGTGATTTTCAACAGTGAAGAAGCCTAATTCATTGGAGGACCTACATAACCCCATCAAATCAATGCATTTCCCTACTCTTTCATTTCATGATAGCTAAACATCTTCCTTTATTTACTAATTTCCCCAGATACCTCTATTTCAGAAACAGGTCCTCTTGAGATGAGATAATAAGATATTTAACAGAGAAGCCTACCATTTACTACAAATTGCAAAAGTTAACATGGGGCTCACAATGGTTTCAAGACTGAGTGTAAACTAATCTTTTGCAGGACTGACAGCCAGAGGCTACAGAACCTGACCCAGCAAAGTTTGTGGAACCTCCAGGACTCTGTAAGCGCCAAGGCCCAGGAAGCAGCCTTCTCTTTTCATCTTAAGCACAAGGTAATGTTATTGATTGACTAGACATATTTCACTTGAAGGTAATAATTATACTCATGTTGATCATAAAAGGGGAAGAATTAACAAATGAGCTTGAGTTTCACTCAGAATTCACAATTACAGAATTCTAACATTTAATGGAGAAATATTTGTTTTAGAATTATTGTACCTGGGGCAGGTCGTAGCTGGGAACAGCTCAGAGGTCTTACAGCTGGAAAACAAAGTGTGTATCATTTAATAATTATGCACAATGTTTATAAATCTAAACTTAAAGAAGGAAAAGTTGAACTTACAAAATCTGAGGGCCCATTTTGATGTAGTAGAAAGGTTTTTAAAAGTGGAAGTCAAGATGGTAGTCATTCTGAAATCTACAAAGAAAAGAACAAAGTATGTCTTAGGTTACTTCAGCAATCTGAAGTGTACACAGTCTAAAACTCCAATGAGTTCATCCACAGCCACCATAAAATACCATTATCAACTATTCTTTCCTAGTACTATTATAACTATATTGACATAGCTTTGCCATTGTACAAACAACTATTCTAAGCATTAATCATCTATTCCTCACAATGAACAGTATATCCTTACTAAGAGATCAAACAGAGATTGAGTGACTTGCCTAAAGACCGACTGCCAGTAAGTGGCAAAGCTTGAACCTGAACCCAGGCAGTCTAGCCCTGGAGTTTGTACCTTCCTTATTCAATCCAAAGCAGCAGAGACGCTGCATAGCATGCCAGGAACTCACCAGAGTTACCCTCCTGATTTTGAAGGTTGTGTTCTGAAGATGTAGAAGGCTTTATGGAATGTTGGTATTTGAATGGGATACATACTAAAGTATTCAGATAGCGAAATACTATCAAATCAGCAATTTATTTTCAACTGCTAATAGAAACACTTTAAATTTTTATTTTATGTGTATGAGTGTTTTGCCTGTTTGTCTGTGCACTACATGTGTCAGGGCCTCTGGAACAGTGTTTATAGGTTGTTGGTCACCATACTGTGTTGGGAGTCGAATCTGGGACTTCTTGAATAGCCAGTGTTCTCAACACTGGGCCATTTCTCTCGCCTCCTAGAAAAATTACTGTAGTACTATACTTCCAACTTTATTTTAAATATATTGACAATGCCAACTTAGGGGGAAAGGCTAAAGTCCTAACAGTGAGTTCTTACAAATCAATATGAAGAAAACAACAAATAAATGGGCACAAGATATGAACAGATTGCTCATAAGAAAGGAAATACAAAAGAGCTCTTAAATGTATGAAAAAGGAGGCTGGGGTGATGGTTCAGTCAGTAAAGTGCCTGCCATACAAGTACAAGGAACTTGGTTCAGCTCCCCAGAACCCACATAAAAACCCACAAAAAAAGCACAGGCCTATTACCCCAGTCTTGGAGCAGGGCAGAGACTGGAGGTTCCCTAAAGCTTGCTGGCCTGATCAATAAAGTAAAGGTGGAAAGAGATAAAGACACCCAACATCAACCTGCATGCACACAAGGCCACAAACAGAGACACACCACAAAACACACACACACACACACACACACACACACACACACACACTCACACACGGCGGGAAGAGGGGCCTTTCTCTGCTCTAGTCATAAGAGGATTCAGATTAAAACCACAGAGATATAATTATCTGTTAAACTAGCAAAAGCTCAAAGGTTTGGTCTATACCATGTGGGCAGACATGTACAAACACTCATTGCACCAAGGCAATAATCCCAAGCTCTATGCTGGGCAATTTGGAATTATCTTCCAACACTGTATGTTCACTTGACTTTTGCTCTAACAATTCCACTTCCATATGACAGATATTATGCACATGACCTGTACTGATTGTCACTGTAATAAAAAAGATCAGAATACCAACAAATAGGGAATTGGTTAAGTAAGCCATACCATAGCAACCAGCGCAATGCTGTAATAAGAAAATAAGAAGAGCTGGAGAGATGGCTCAAAGGTTAAGAGCACTTGCTGTTCTTCCAGAGGATCTGGAAGCTCACAACAGTCTGTAACTCCAGTCCCAGGACACCCAACACTCTCTTCTGTCCTCTGCAAACATCAGGCGCATAGTCTTATATAGACACACATGCAGGCAAAATACCCATATATATAAAAATAAGTTTTTGTTTGTGTGTACTGCATGCTATCACCTATTAAAAGAGGAAAAAATACTTATATTTCCTTGAATAACAATAATATACACCTATGTTGGGTGTCTTTATCTCTTTCCACCTTTACTTTATTGATCAGGCCAGCAAGCTTCAGGGAACCTCCAGTTTCTGCTCTGCTCCATTTTTTTGGGGGGGTGGGGAGGAACTCACTCTGTAGACCAGGCTGGCCTCGAACTCACAGAGATCCGCCTGGCTCTGCCTCGAAAGTGCTGGGGTTACAGGCGTGGGCCACCACTGCCCGGCCAGAGTACAATGTTAAAAACAACTGTTAGGCAGGGCATGGTGGCACATGTCTTTAATCCTGGCAGAGGTAGATTTCTGTAAGTTTAAGGGCAGTCTGGTCTACATATTGAGTTCCTAGTCAGCCAGGGCGACATAGTGAGATGCTATCACAAAAACAAATAAACGAACAAAGAAATAATTGTTAGGATGGGGCTAGAGAGATGACTTATCTGTTAAGAGCGCTTGTTGCTTTTACAGAGGACCTGCGTTTGGTTACTAAAACCTATATCATGGCTCACAATCATTTACATCTCCAGTTCTAAGAGATCTGACCCCCTCTTCTGACCTCCATGGGCACCAGGCACACATGCAGGCAAAACACACAAAAACTAAAAAGAATTTTAAAAAAATAATTGTTAGGAGCTGGTGAGACAGCTTATCAGGTAAAAAGGTACTTGCCATCAAGCATGAGGACCTGGGTTTGATCCTCAGGACTGGTATGATGGAAGGAGAGAACCAATTCCTCCAGGGAGCAGAGGAAGCCCTGAGTGCGTAGTGTCCTAAAATGAATGTGTTGACATCAACACAGCCATGCCGAAGGCTCTAATGCCTTAGCCCCATAAGAATGGTAGGCTCAGAGGGATGGCAAAGCTTTTCTTGGGGCAGGTGGTGTCGAGGAATCCAAGTGAAATGAAGTGACCAGAGTGTACTGCAGCTTCCTCTCCTGGATGTTTACAGCCTGAGACAATTTTACCAACAGACACCTCCCACAGATACCTCCTACACAGACAAGCTAACCTCTCCCCCTGTGCTGTACATACTAGACATGATGAAGTTCCAAGTTCTAATGGTAGATGTCACTCAGAGGTGTGCACACCCGTGACCCCAGCTTTTCTGTACACGCCTGTCATTTCTTCAGTGTCTGCCCTTTCTTTATTCCCTCACTGCCCCTAGACAGGGTTCCAGGTCCCAAGCTGCACACAGGCTCCAGGACCACAGCAAACTCCTAGAAGATGTCTTCTGACTTCCACGTGAGTGCCATGGGCCTCCCCCCAAATAAATGTTAATGAAAAATAGTAATTGTTAGCTGGGGTATGGTGAGCATGTACTACAGCACACATGTAGAGGTCACTGGACGACCTGTGGGAGTTAGAGCTGTCCTTCTACCAAGAGCTTCCATGATTCAAGTCAGGTCCTCTGGCTTGGTGGCAGGAGCTTTTCCCATTGAGCCCCCTCACTGACCCACCTCACTGTCTTACTTTTTAAACATGTTTTTACTTAAAAAGTAAAGAAGAAACTTACGTTACAAGGATGGCTATAGTGGCCAGCCCCCAGCCTCTAAGCTGATCTCAGTATCCTCCTCCTGGCTTTTATACTCTGTGTGACTGCCTCCCCCACTGTACTGCTCTACGTCAGAGGGATGCATGGCTTCTGAAATCCAGCTAGGAGAAATAGTGCAGTTTCTGTCTTCATCTCTCAGATCACTCCCAGGGAAGCCAGCTGGAAAGTCACTGGCTTCTGGAAAGGCCTGTAGAGTGATGCTTCCTGCCAATGGCCATGTGAGTGAGCTTGGAAGCTGATCCTCTGACACAGGAAAGCCTTCAGATGACTACCACCCATCCAATGTGCTGACGACAACCTCCTTAGAAACTCCAAAGTCATAACAACCTTGCCAAGTAGCCCAGATTCTTGACCCTCAGAAATCATATGACAATATCTTCTGACAAACATACCTAAAGATGTAAGATTTCATAATATAATATATCAACAGTGTTTAAAGTAAATGGAGGAAAAGATGGCTTGATCAATGTATTTGCTGGGAAATGATTAATCACTTGGAAAAATAAGGTCCATCCATAGTTCACACCATAAATTTTTAAAAAATGTCATGTAGATAAAAGATCTGAAAACATTTAAAAATATAAAAATGCCAGACTTTGGCAAGATGGCACACATCTTTTATCCCAGCACTTTGAGTAGAGGCAGGCAGATCTCTATGATTTTGAAGTCAGCCTGGTCTACACAGTAAGTTCTAGGCCAGCCAGAGCTACATAGTGAGACTGTCTCAAAACAAAAAGATCAGAGAATATGTGTGTGCATGTGTGTGTGCACGGAAGTGGAGGTTAGGGGTCAATCACTTCTTCACCTTACTTTTTGAGATCTGGTCTCTCATTAAAGCTTGCGTTTGTCAATTAATTGGTTGGTCTGGCTGGACAGCAATCCCTGGATTCTCTTCTCTCCACTAATGTTATGATCACAGATCCACAAAGCTACACATCCAGCTTCTAACCCCAGCTTATGGGGACTCAGTTTCCATGCTTGCACAGCAGACACTTCACCTGTTAGATGAAGCCACCTCCCGTTAGAGGAGGAAGATCCAGAAGCCATAAATCAAGAGCTAACATATCTCATTACTAAAGTATTTTAAACCTACATGCAATTAAAAAAAATACTAAAATTGAGTTAAAAAGCAAAGAACACATTTAGAGAAAAATCTGTAACATAAAAAGCAAAAAAGGGTTAGTACAATCCATAAAGAGCTTGTTTCAAGTTTAAAGGGAAAAAATCTGTAATTTTTTTAATCTACATTTTGCTCTAGCATGCCTTTCTATACTATGTAGTTGTTGGTGAGGTTTACATGGGATTGAACCAATCAGAGTAATCTTATTTGCTACAGGGAATTAAAGGTTCAGGTGATCAAGGCCTACACAGCACCGCGCTTTGACTATGGGTACCAATGTAGGGCTGGTTAGCTCAGTCTAATCCTCAAGTTCTCTGCCTGCAGTTCTAAAACACGTCCTTCCTTCTGCTAGGGCTGTAGCTTTGCAAGTATTAACAATGCTACCTAAGGACAAAGCTAACACCAGAAGAAGACAGAACTGAAAAGTTTATGAAAAAACAAAACAGTAGCCCTGGTCAGATTCTATCTGAAACCTACTCACTGATGGTCCAGGACCTAATAAATCCCCAAATTTAATTGAATTTTCTATTATTTGTAACCAAACAGGTTCCTGTCTGCTATGGAGACCACAGCAAAAATGAACAAATAAGCAGTTCACATAAGAAATTAAATGCCAGGGCCTTAGAGTACAGCTCAAAGGCAGAGCTTTATCTATTAGGTACCCTGTGTTTGATCCCCAGCATCAATCAATCAATAGAATTAAAGAGTCACACTAACAAAAAAGAAATCTTTAAAGATGTTTTTTACTTATGTGTTTGCAACTTTGTGCGTGTATGCCACATATGTATGAGTGCCCATGGAAGCTAGAAGAAGGTACTCAAGACCATGGAACCAAAGCTACAGGTGGTTGTGAGCTGCCCATCATGGGTTCTGGGACTCAAACTTGGATCCTCTGCCAAGTGCAGCAAGTGCTCTTAACTGCTGAGCCTCCTCTCCAACTCCAAAAAATACCTTTTAAAAAGTGTGTTTTAAAGCAAGCCAGTGGCTAAATTCCATCTCCAGCAGGGGGGATATATTAAAAACCAGCCAGACATAGTGCATGGAACTGAAGTACATAGTGAGCCCATCTCAAAGAAATAAATAAAATATAAAGCAAGACACAATTCTGAGATTATCAGACAAATGAAAACTAAATATATGGTTGTGATAAGAACTGATCTAACTAGATTGGCTTTCCAATACACTAGCTGATACAAGTATAAATTGCTAAGACCTTTTTCTAGTTATCAAAATGCAAACAGTAATTTTAAATTTTATTTTGAGATAAGGTATGACTTTGTTATCTTAGGCTGGCCAAAAACTCATAATCTTCATGAATTAATTAATCAGCCTTCTAGGTGCTAGGATTACAGGCATATGTTACCAGTCAAAAAGCAAATTTTGAATTTTTTGTTCCTACTTTTAGTTTTTTTTAGACAGGGTCTAAGTGTGCGGCCTTGGCTGGACTGGTATTTACTATATAACCCAGGGTGGCCTTGAACCTACTGTCTACTAAGTACTAGGGTAACAGACATATTCTACCATTGAATTCCTGAGTCCAATAATTCCTCTAATTAATCTCTATAGGAATACTCAAAATGCTCATTATAGTATTACTTATAGTTGGAACTAACCTAAATGGGAATTGAGAGAAATAGTTATATCATAAATCTATCATGAATATTCAGCAGTTTGGGAGAAAATGAAGCAAGATATACAAGTATGTACTGACATGAAAAGATGTTCATAATATGTATTAAATGAAAATGCAACTAAAGACTTACTATAAGATTATACAGCCAGGCACAGTGGTATACACCTTTAATCCCAGCACTCAAGAGGTAGAGAGAGACAGATCTCTATAAGTTTGAGGCCAGTCTACTCTAAATAGTGAGTTCCAGGACAGCCAGAACTACGTAATAGACTGTCCAAAAAAAAAAAAAAAAAAAAACTATACCATCTTATGGGACAGTAGGTAAAGCATAAAAAAACAGGATGAGGTGGGCAGTGGTGGTGCCTTTAGTCCCAGCACTCGGGAGGCAGAGCCAGGAGGATCTCTGTAAGTTTGAGGCCAGCCTGGGCTACAGAGCGAGACCCAGGACAGGCACCAAAACTACACAGAGAAATCCTGTCTCGAAAAACAGACAAACAAACAAACAAAAAGCAAGATGGGGTGACTTAACAGTTACAATAACATCAAAGTTAAGAACAGACCCCAAGGTCTAAGTCCAAATCCTAGCTGCGCCCTAGCTGTAGGACCTTCAACAAGTTGCTCAATGTTTCTGTTTCTGGACCTTCAGTAAAATGTAGACAATTTTAGAGTTGTTGAGAGAATTGAATACACACCTACAGGTACACGTTGCCTGATCTCTAGGAAGGCTCATTTATGTGTTTGCTATTAGTGGGTGATGACATAAACATACATAGCTCTCCTCTAAGCCTTTGAGCTAAAGTGCAGAGAATCAAAAAACACTATTGATGGAACTTAAAATTTCATTGATGATACAGGGGACAAAAAAAAAGTGCTTTAAATCAGACATTAGCAAAATACAACCCAAAAGCCTCAATAAAGGGATTTTTCATTTTTCTTTACATTTTTTTAAGTACCAACAGTGAAGCTAGGAAACATATTAAGCAAGCTCTCTACCATCGAGACACATTCTTAGCCCGTGTTTACATTTTTCAAAGAGCTGCAAAAGGGTGTGTGTGTGTGTGTGCGTGTGTGTGAATATGAGTGAGTGAGTGTGTGTGTGTGTGTCTCGGCAGTTGAGTTTGTGTTTAATATGCGAAAGGTCTGGGTTCCATCCCCAGCACAGCAAAAAACAAAACAAAACAAAACAAAAAAAAAACAAAACAAAAAACAAACAAACAAAAAATCAAAGAGCTGCAAGCAACACAGAAGAAAGACTATGACCGAGCACAAAGTGGGCTCGCAAAACTGCAACTACTTCCTGGGTGGCCCTTTCCAAAAACTTTCCCACCACTGACCTAAATAAATGTTATATGAAGTTAGGTGCAGTAGAGAGAATTATATGAGCAGGAGGACTCCTTTTTGCAATATACTCCCAAGTGGTCCTCTAGTTTGCGGCTACAAGTATTCTCGCTGGTGCAGGACTTGGTCTGACATGAGCTTTAAAACAGAAAGCTCCCTCCTTTCTTCCCATAGCCATTTCATGTCTCCTCTCTTGCAGAATAATCGGTTAACTAGCGAGTACCATTTCCGTTTGAATCCCGGGCTTGCCACAAAGAAGGAAATGTATATAATCTCTCTGAGCCTGTCAAATCACCCAAAGCGCAAATGATCGAGACGTGGGTATTAAACAAAACAAACAAAAATGGTGCCGTGCACGGGGAGCTGACTTTACTTTCTTTCGAACCCAATCCGTTTACTTCAGCACCATCTTTCCGGCACCAAAACAAACAACACAACCCACAGGCAGGCGACGCGAAGAGCTTTTCAGTGCTCAAACAGAAGGCTCTAAATAAGTCTAAGTTCTACCACCTGCGGCTACCAGTGCACACACTCTGATTCAACGACTACGGCTCCTCGGCTACTTCGGCGGGGAGGCCCAGCAGATGTCCGCCCGGGGTCCCCTTCTGGGTTAGAAAATGCCCGTGGATCCTGATCCACACCAAGCAGGCTGCAGGACCGCCTCGCCTCCTTCCACACCCGACACCCGCACTTTAATGACGCGTTCTCAGGCTCCACAGCCGCGGGGCCGCCCAGACGGGTAAGGCAGGGGAGACGACGACGCTCTGCCACAGCCCAGCGTTTCACACGCGCGCAAACAGTTCGGGGACAGGCGACACCGCGGCGGCCGGCTACGCCGCAAGGCGACCCGCCCGCCGCCCGTCTGGAGTCGGTTGGCACTGGAGGCCTGCACTCCGCAGCCTGTGTCCGGCTCCCGGGCCTTCGACCCTCCCAGGGAAGGGAAGCGGCCGCGGGTACCGGCGACAGGAGTCGCGGGGGAAGCGGGACCTGTCTGCGGGGAAAGTCAGAAGCAAGCCGGATCGCGCGCCGCCGCCGCCGCCGCACCTCCGAGACCGCCACAGCCGCCGCTCCCAACGAGGTCAAGTCCAGAATGACAAGCGCCCGCCCAGGCCGAGAGGCGGTTCCCGTCCCGCAAGGACCCCTCTCCGCCTGCCCGCGAGCGCCGCGGCCTTGCGGGCTGCCCGCTGAGCGCCTGACTAGAAAGTCAGACACTCCGCCCCCTCCTCGGAGGTCCTCGGTCTCCCTTCAGAGGAAATCATCCTTTCGGCCCGATTAGTTGGAAGCGAGAGGGAAGGGGGAAGGACCGGCGACAACTCAAGAGTCTACGTTTTAGTAAGGCAGTGCATCGGGCGCCCCGCCGGACGGGCTGCGAAAAGAAAAGTCCTCGTCTCCGTTGCCCCCCGCTAGAAGAGGTTTCTACTTTCGTCCTCCTCTGCTCAAGATGGTGGCGTCCCGGGCCATTGGCAGTCTCAGTCGCTTCCCTGCCTTCAGGATCCTCCGCTGCAGAGGTGAGCCTGGCTGAGGGCTCGGGAGAGTCTCGGAGTGGCTGCAGGAACTGGGGCGGCGGGTAGCAGCGTCTGCCCCTCAGTGTCTCCTCCCCACCCCTTTCCCGGGACCCCTGGAAACAGTGGTTCCTGTCCCGGGACCCCATTTCCTGTGTCCTTACGGAGGGATTGGCACTTGCTCTCGCCCTACTCCGGCGGTGTCAGGCTCTCCCTAACTTTGCTGAGTCCTTTCCACTCGCTCTGGCACTTGGCGCAGGTCTCTCTGCCGCAGCCCTGCGCTCACGCCCCTCTAGTCTGCCTCCACGATCGTCTTGGTCCTGCCAGATCCCGAGGGCTGAGACCCATTCTGTCGCGTCTTTGAGGCTCCGCCGCACCCTGGTCGCCTTTAGAGATACCTGTCAAGCTTCTCGGTGGCATTGACTAGCCTTACAGATCGCTGCCACTACCTGATCGCTACGGTCAAAGCCATTTTTGCCGAGAGCTCAGCTCTCGCCCTTTTCAATATAATCCTGGTGTGAATGTGTAGAAGATTGAAACGGGAGGTTCTCCAACTTAGAGGAAGAAATATTTTCAAAATACTAGAAAAACTCGATTTTTTTTTTTTGAGGAATGAAATGACAGTTTATTTTAAGAATTATTTCTAATCTTGTTTCTGCCGATGCCGAGTCAGGCTCTGTGAACTTGCATTCTTCTTCAGACTGGTCGTGAAAGGGTTAAAGGGGTGTTGGTAGAAAACGGTCTTTCCCCAGCGGTCCCAAACCTGTAAGGGCTCATGGAACTTTAACTTATTGCGTATCAAACTTGATACCAGCTACCTTGAGACTTTAATTTGTAATATGAATTCACTTTAAATTTCCTCACAAAAGTGTACAGGTATAATTTAGTTTTCCTTACTTCTCAAGACATTTAATTAAGTGAATTAATTGAATTTTTTTCTAATTTTTTTAACAGCTAAAACTACCACCACACTACCCCCCCCCCAAAAAAAAAGTGAAATGGGCCGGGACATAGTGGTTCTCACCTTTAATCTTAGGTGGATCTTGGAGTGTATGGTCTGTCTGGTCTACATGGTGAGTTCCAGGCCAGTCAGAGCTACATAGTGAGACCCTGTCTTTAAAAAAGAAAAAAAGAAAAAAGAAAGAAGGGAGGGAGGGAGGGAGGGAAAGAGGGAGGGAGGGAAGGAGGGAGGGAGAAAGGAAGGAAGGAAGGAAGGAAGGAAAAAATGATGTTCCGGTTGGGAAGGAATTAAGAAAAAAAGCATTGTTATCTTTATGTCTTCTGTTTGCACGTTGCATTTCCTTGCAGTTTATATTTTTTCCTTAACACATTTTTAACAGTTTTAGAGGGAAAAATCATATATGCTCCTCCATTTGTTGTAAGGTATTTTTATGGATTGGCAGCTGGTCCAACACTGGAGTGATGATCAGGTCACATGTTTTCTAGTCAGTAGCTAGCTGTGTGACTTTGGCCAAGTGCTTTAATCTAAACGGGCTTTCTCGTCTGTAAAACGAACGAGAGATGTTTTCTTTGGCAGGAGAAGGATGGAGCAATTAAAGGCATTAAATATGGACTCTGACTTCTGGGTTGAATCTGTCTCTTACCTTCTGGTAACCTTGGGAATTAATTTCAACATCTTTTTCTCATTGGTAAAATGGAGTCAATTACATGTTAAGTCTAAAGAAGTTACATTAGGTATAAAACAGCTTATCATGAGAATAAGTTCTCAATAAATGTTAATTGATTTTTCAATCCTTGGAAGTAATGGTTGTATATAGATGAGAATTTTTAAAGTAATTTATCCATTTTACATAGGTGATGAAAAGCTAACAGCCAGATTTTCCTGTCTTTCTTACATAGAAACGTATATGTTAATATATAAATTGTATTTATTTTCATGAAGAAAGTGTAGTCAGTTATAACTGCAGTTTATTTTAATAGCAGCTTATACACTTTGGAAAAATATGTAAAAAGTCAGTTTTAAGTGGCACACCAGATTTGCCATTTAGAGTCTAGACTCAACAGGTCTGTCCTTGACCCTGCGAGTGTGTGCAGGCATTGCCAAATGCCCAGTGAACTATGGCATCTCCTGGGAAAAGAGTAAACCTTCTACTTATTGAACTTTTAGAACATTCTAGTATGGCTATCAACTAAAAACTCACAATTGACCTTCATGTCCGTGTAATTCCTACTTTTCTAGTTCCCAAGTATCTAAGTGGTAGAGGGATTTGACAGGAAATGAAAGTCAGTTAGTAGATGTTGTGGTGTTTTGAATCTGACTCTCACTTCTTTAATCCATCCCATCCCTTGTCCCAGGGTTGGATTTTGAAAAAGCTGTAAATTGCTATGAACTAAAGTAACATTTTCATAGTTATGTCAACATAATCCAATTTTTCCACTGATTATAGTTTTATGTGATCTTGTGGCTATTTTCTTGAGTTACATATGAAGGTGACTGAAAAGTAGGACAAAGGTTTCACTTCTGCTGGCACTGAAAAATGTAGGCTAAAGTTCACCGGCGGCTGTAGCGTAAGCTTTGCTGTTGGGTGTGGGATGAGGCTGGATTCCAGAAGCAAAGTTAGCGTGGACTTCAGCTCCACTCAGTTGACTGTGGTTAGGAATTTTTTTCCTACATATTTGTGCATTTACTGTTCTTTCTCTTTGCTTTTTGTCTCTGTTGATTTAGAAGAGGATTTTGTGTAAGTGTGTGGGAGTGTGTTTACCCCAAAGAGAGGTTAGTTGGCAAGAATTAAAATGGCTTAACCAATAGGCTAATGAGCACCAACTCTTTTTTATAATAATGTGTATGTGTGTGTGTGTGTGTGTGTGTATTTATATATTTAATTTTTAAATTTTTTTAGAGACAAGCTCTCACTCAGTAGAGCTGGCTGGTCTGGAACTCTTAGTGATCTGCCTACCTCTGCCCCCCTGAGGTGTGCTACCACACCCAGCTTGCAACATCAACCTTTAAAGCACAAATATTTGGTTTTTAAGATAGTGAGTGACCCTGCCCTGAGTGATGACAGGTACCTGTGGTCCCAGCATCCCACGGAGGCAGAAGGACCACCAGTTCTAGCTAGGCTGGCTACCCAGCAGTGTCTCACTGAGAATGAAGGACCACAGTTCTAGCCAGGCTGGCCACCCAGCAGTGTCTCACTGAGAATGAAGTAGGTGTTGTGGGTGTTGTTGGGGGCTGGTTGGTTCAGCTGGTTAGGTCTCTTCATTGGTTTGGGTTTGCTTCAGCGTCTGTATCCGGTCACTCCTGTCCTTAGTTTCCTCCCCCTCCCTCCCTGCCTGTACTCCGTCAGTCCATTCTTATGCCAGTGTCCTTCATTCCTGGTTAGATTACCCATCATCCCATGCTCCTTTCCCATAGAATGTTTGCTTTACGCTTTGTTTCTCAGAACCAGGTCTTGAACCTAGGTCCTTGTGCATGCTAGGCAAACACTCTACCATTGAGCTATTTTCAACTCTTCATTTAAGTCCCCTGAAGCTGACTCAATACCATATCCTCTGCTGCCCTGGAAGGCAAGCTCCACCAAGAAAGACTTGTCACTTTTTTTTTTTTTAAAGATTTATTTATTACGTATACAGTGTTCTGTTTGCATGTATCCCTGCAGGCCAGAAGAGGCCAGATCTCATTACAGATGGTTCTGAGCCACCACGTGGGTGCTGGGAACTGAACTCAGGACCTCTGGAAGAGCAGCCAGTGCTCTTAACCCCTGAGCCATCCCTCCAGCCCCAAGACCTTTTACTTTTACTTGTTACCCAGTGTCCTAGAAAGCTGCATGACAGGTCGGGTTACTGTAAAAACTTTTGTTGAGTAATGACTGAAATTATATTAGAAGAGATTTGTTATAACTTCGTTTGCAAATGCAGCAATGAGACCACTAAATCATAATTAAAGACCAAAATGCAGGCAGGGGAGAGGAGGACCATACAGTTGAAATCTGAAGGTGAAGTTCTGTGGGGAAGCTTAGAGCCATGTACAGTTTGTTGAAGATCAGAACTAATATTAAGAAAGAAGTAACTAACAGTTGATACTACTTTCGGGCAGTGGTTCTCAACCTTCCTAACACTGCGACCCTTTAATACAGTTCCTCATGTTGTGCTGACCCCCAACTATAAAATGATTTTCATTGCTACTTCAGAACTGTCATTTTGCTACTGTTATGAACTATAATGTAAATATCTGCTATGCCCCAATGAGGTCTCGAGCCACAGGTTGAGAACCACTGCTTTAAGGTGGCTGAATGCAGGTGTTTAGGTGTGTAACACCTGATCAAGTAAGTGATGGTTGGTTTTTATTTTTTGAACTATGGAAAAAGACAGCTTTCCTAGGATAGTTGGGCAAGTCTGGGATGATGTGGAGAAAAGAGGGAAGGATTAAAGAGGTGTGTCGAAGAGATGTTTTGAACCGTGGTGAAGGAGAAAGGAGGGGTATTTTGAAGAAGCCCATAAGCTGCATTTAGGGGCTGTTGCCTCCGAGCCAGTCTAGAACAACCTGCTTGCCGCCTAGAGCTTGCTTGGAGCAGGGTAGAATCGAGCCTTTATGATGGGGGTCATAGAACAATTCCTCAGACAAGTTTAGTGTGTGTCCAGAACTTCTCCTATATTCCTTATGTTCTACCTAGAGTCTGATTGAAAGACCCTCCACTGGCCTCTCTTGTGTGCTTGTACTCAAAAGATCCGATCATAGTCATCGTTACAGAAAACTTAGTCCTGGAGTGTGAGGACCGACTGCTACAGGTGGGAGAGACCATGAGGCTGACGGAAGGCAGGGCTAGGATTGCCCAAAGTGCAGTTTAATAGGGACTCTGGACAGAAGAGTCCTTAGCAGCAAGACAAGTGGACCTCCCACACTAAGGCAGGAGGCTAGGAATTATATACTAAGCTAGACAGAGTTGATCATAGCCAACCAAAATGCAGCTAGCCTCATTCAAAAACTATCAGAATGTCTAGTGTCAGTTAAGAGATAGTCTTGGGGACTAGATGTAACTCAGTGGTGGGGTACTTCTCTAGCAGGTGTCCCTGGGTTCGATAAACCTCAGCACTAAGCATGGTGAGGCACACCCTTCATTGCTGGCAGATGAATGTCTGTGAGTTCAAGGCCAGCCTTATCTATATAACAAGTTCTTCTAGACTAGCCAGGACTACTTACTAAATCGGGTGTGGTGGAATACGCCTATAATCTCAGTGCTTGGGATCATAAATTCAAGAATTCTAGGTCATACTGGACTACACAGTATGACCTAGCCTGGGCTACACAGTGAAACCTTACCTCAAATAAAATGAAGATAAAAGAGGAGAAAACAACAACAGAAACCCATGTTGTCCCTGGCCCTGAACCCATGATCTTCTAAGTCTCAGTGCCTCCCAAATGCTAGTCTTACAGGTGTGGACCACCACCAGTTCTGCTGACAACCTTAATGGCTGTTTTTCCTGTAGGGTTGAGGCTGCTTGCCAAAGACAGCCAGTGAGCAAAATGGTAATTAGAAGCAAAGGGGCTAGGGGGTATGATTTGATCTCTCTGTGGTATTGATGAAGAACCTAAACCAGTTAGATGATGAGCGCCAACTGATGAGCCACAGAGGACAGTGTCTGGATTTGGTTATCCAAAGATTGGGAATATTATTTGTGGAATGCAGTGTAGATTTTTCAGTTAGTAATGCTTAAACCAGCAAAGTATAATGTGGAATGTTTGCTTTGTAGCAGCCAGTGGTTGCCCCTTGATTTGATGTTTTGTTTAAGACAAGGCTTCATCATATAACCCTGGATGGCCTGGAACTCACTATGTAGACCAGGCTGGCATCAAATTCAGAGAGATCCTTCTGCCTCTGCCTCTGCCTCTGCCTCCTGAGTGCTGGGATTCAGTGTATGCACCACCACACCCAGTGGCCTTTTTTGTTTCTTTGTTTTCTTAAGGTTTATATTTATTTATGTGTTAGTGTGCAGGTGAGTGTATGCCACATGTGTGTGAGTACCCATGGTGACCCAAACAGAGGATCAGATCCTCTGGAGCTGGAGCCTTTTAGCTAGCTGGGAACCAAACTCAGGTTCTTTAGGAAAACAAGAAGCACTCTTTTTTTTTTTTTTTTAATTTTTAAAGCATGCTTTTACTAGCTGGCCTGGAGATCAGAGTGATCCACCTGCCTCTGCCTCCCCAGGGTACAGTTATAGTGGTCAGAGGTCCTTAGTGGGTCTTGGGCCAAGGACACAAAGCTCTGTGGTGGAGTGTTTGCCTAGCGTACAGTAGGCCTGGGTTTGATTCCGAGTGGGGAACTGACAAGGGAACCACCAAAATGATGTCACTAGGCTCAAGTAGGTGTTGACAGGACCCTCTGTTCTTTCCAAGGAAAAGCCGTTACCTTACTTTTCTGGTTTCTAGAGACAACCTGTGCTGTCTGCTCTTGCTGTCTCCTTCCTGTAGCAACCTGGATCAGGTCATGGTCACATGTCTCTGACTTTCTTTGTGGCTATACTAAGCCCATTTAGGTAATCCACGATGCTGTCCCATATTAATGTTGATCTTAATTCCTTTGCAGTCTTAGCCCTTTGCCTGTAACACATTACACATTCCTGAGATGTGATGTGTGTTTCTTTGTTTTTCTGGGGGAGGGCTCCTCTCCCTACCCTACTTACTTTCTGGATCATCATTTGCCCTGATCATTAAAATGAGAAAGGTGAGGGAGTAGCCACAATAATGCCTAGAATGCATTGTTCTGATTTGGGTTTTATTGCTATAAATTCTAGTTTTGCTGGTCTGACAGTTATTACAGAAATTCCATTTCACAAAATAATTTTGAAACACTCTTTCCTTACAGGCTGTGTCTGCCGCAGCTTCACAACATCTTCTGCTTTGCTGAGTAAGTTGACTTTCTTGTTTACATACTTAACATTGCTTTTTATACTTTGATCTTTTGAAATTACAATATAGTGACATCATATCCCCCATTCACTTCCCTCCTCCGACTTCTCTACATACCCCTCTTGCTCTCCTTCAAATTCACTTTGTCTTTATTGTTGTATATGTGCATGTGCACATATGTACATACATATGCATCACTAAATATGTGTATATGTTTGTGTCCCTAAATATGTGTGTACATACATATATGCACATATATATCCCAATATGTATGTATGTGTATATATTCCTAAATGTGTGTGTGTGTCTCTAAATACATATGTGCGTATATATAACAACAAAGAAAAAGAGGCCGAGGCAATGTATTTGAGAGAACAAGGAGAGTGTATGGGAGAGGTTGGAGGTAGGAAAGTGAATGGGGGATGTGTGTGTGTGTCTTAAATACAACCTGCTCAGTCCATGTAATGATACTTGTATGTATCTATATGACCTTAACATCACTTTGTAGACCTATTTTATAAACATGATTAGAAACAAATTTGTCTTCTCTTTTTTAGCCAGAAGCCATATTAATTATGGAGTCAAAGGAGATGTGGCAGTTATTCGGATTAATTCACCCAATTCAAAGGTACCTAAACTTTTTTAATTAATTTCTACCAACTACATTTATGAGTCCTATTCTAAATATAAATGAAATTTACCTGTCTGGAAGTAGACCTATCACATGGCTTTAAAGTTTTGTTAGTTATAGGCAGATGTTCTTGTATCAGAATTCCTTCTGGTCAGGGGTGGTGGTGTACACCTTTAATCCCAGCACTTGGAGACAATGGCAGGCAGATCTCTGTGAGTTCTAGGCCAGCCTGATCTATATAGTGTGTTTCAGGTCAGTAGAATTACACAGTGAGACCCTGTCTCAATAAAAAAGAAAGAAAGAAAGAAAAAAATTCCTTCTTGGTGGTACACACCTTTAACACCAACACTGGGGAAGCAGAGGCAGATGGATCTCTGTGAGTTCCAGACTAACCAGAGCTACTTAGTGAGACCCTATTTCAAAAGCAGAAGGGAAACCAAAAGCAGTTCTTCTCACTGACTCTAGGTATCAGACTAATATCAAAGATGAATAAAGCCAGCCTGTGATTGTATAGACTGAGAATGATAGAATAAGTGTGTTGATAGGACTTAATCCGCCTGTTTCCAACATGAGGTGATTAAATCTACCTTCAGCACCTGCCTGGCATAGTCATCATTCACAGTAAGTTGGCTGGGATAATGTGGACACATGGCTCTCGAGCTTCCTGCAGGATCTGAATGACTCATATGGTCTGCATGCTAGAAATCAGGTTATGTGAGAACCGGGATCTTGGCAAGTTCAACAGTACAGCAGCGGAACCTGTCATTTTCCAGGAATGCTTTGTTGCAGGAGATCATTCTTTTCCCCATCTCAAATTGGTATAAAGGTGTCATACAGTCTAAAAAACTCTTGCAGCTAGAAGCCTGTATGAAATAGAAGAAATTAAGCCAATCATGGTGGCTCACAGCACCTGAGAGGCCCAAACAGGAAATTATCTAGGTCATCCTCGGCTGCAGAGTTCAAGGCTTGCCTGGGCTCTATAAAGCCCTGTAAGAAGTAGAAGGACCTAGATGAAGCAGTTGGCAACTATCACAAATTAATGATAATAGGAGCTGGTCCCTTCACTGGCGTTGGCCTATACTGACTAACCAATGATTCAAGTCTAAGAATTTTTTTCCTGATTTTCTAAAGTTGAATATATCTACAAAGTGAAGACCATACTGTTTAATTTTGATTCTTTTTTTTAATGTTATAGATTTCCCCCCCACCTCCCCTATCCACCCACCCCCCCAGCCCCGCCACCAGCCAATAAATATTTGTAGACTTAATTGTACCCTGCATATGATCCGAACTCTTAGGAATATGACTGCATATTCGCTTTTTTACTTTTTGAGACAAGGGCTCACTGTGTACCCTGGATAGCCTGGGACTTTCTGTGTACACTAGGCCAGCCTCAGAGTCACAGCAGTCTGCCTTGCTCTGCCTCTTGAGTTCTAGGATTTAGAAGGAAGCACCACCATGCCTGGCCATCAGAGTCCCCTTCCGAGGCCACCCCTACTGTTTTTGTATTGTGTGCACATGATGTCTTTTGGGGTGATGGTGAAGTTGAGTCTCTCCTCCCACCTCCCCTAGGGTTGTAAGGACCGAACTGAGTTGTTGGGCTCCTATGGCAAACACGTTTACCCACTGGGTGTCTTTCCAGCTCTTGAGGCCTATTTTTAAAGGGAGGGGGACTAATAGTTGGCTAGAGCCACCTGAACAGAACACGGTTGGGTTTCAGAGTTTTGGTCTGGCTGTGTTTGGATTTTGTTTTCTTCCTTACAATGTATGTCTGCTGCATAAACATACTTGACCGTGATTGTGTATATGTGATACTTGCAGTTAAACCCTTAGACGTAGCTGTTTCTCTTGTAGGTAAACACGTTGAATAAAGAAGTTCAGACAGAGTTTGTAGAAGTTATGAATGAAATCTGGGCCAATGACCAAATCAAAAGTGCTGTTCTTATCTCATCAAAGCCCGGCTGCTTCGTTGCAGGTGCCGATATCAAGTAAGTTTATCTTGATTAATTCCATATTTTTAAATAAACCTTTTTTTTTTTTTTTCCTAGTTTCTCAAGACAGGGTTTCTCTGTGTACCCGCCATGGCTGTCCTGGAACTCGCTTTGTAGACCAGACTGACCTCGAACTCACAGAGATCTGCCTGCCCCTGTCTCCCCAGAGCTGGAATTACAAGTGTGTACCACCACCACTCAGCTAAATAAACCTTCTTTAAAAGAAGATAGAAATTAATTCTCCCAAAATTTGTGTTTGAAGTTATTTTCCAGAGTGTAATAAAGTTGATAAAATAGAGGGACTTAAATCATAAATGACTAAATACAGCTTTTCCTTACGTTAGCCAAGAATGAGTGCCCAGTTTTCATCTATCAGACCAGCAAACATTTAAACATTTGGGGGTTGGGGATTTAGCTCAGTGGTAGAGCGCTAGGCCCTGGGTTCAATCCTCAGCTAAAAAAAAAAAAAAAATTGGTGGAAATCCCAACTGGTATAGCTACTTTGGAGTACAATTTGTCAGTATTTAGTAAAATCAAAAATCCAAAGGCTGGGGAGATGGCTTAGGGGTGAAATGCCTGCTGCTAGGCCAAGGGCCTGAGTTTGAATCCAAGCATCCACATCAAAGCAGGGCATGGTGAGTTTGATAGGTCACTTTGTCTCAAAAATAAGAAGTGAAGAAGCCACCTGATGGTCATTGACCTCCACATGTGCCTGTACAGGTGAGCAAACATGCAGATACACACACACACACACACACACACACACACACACACACACACACACGGAGCAGGGAGCCACACATGTTCCAGCCACATACTCTGGTCTAGGTGTGTATACTAAAGAAATCTTACTCTCTGTTCAAAAGATGTGTGTGGAAGAATAGCTGGTCCTGTGTAGGGAGCAATAATGAAGCCTTTGAAACAAGCTGCGAGTCAGTGGGAAAACAGATAGGTAAAGACTACAGAATAGCTTAAAGAGAATAACTAGATCCAGAACATAACCTTAGAACTGTCTGATCTGATAGTGAAAATATTTACCAGGTGATGTTCTTGTTAGAGCTTTGTGGTCAATGGTTTGTTACGGAAGCAAAAGAAATTGTGTAACATGTTCCATTTTATGTTTGAAGACTCGTTGCCAAATATTGATGTATGCTGAGATAAGTATATAGTGGATGAAGTCTTATACAAAGTGGGATACGGCTTCATCTCTCCTTTTGTGTTGTTCTTTCTGTTCTACTACAGCATGCTAGCCTCTTGCACAACCCCCCAGGAAGCAACACGGATATCACAGGAAGGACAGAGAATGTTTGAGAAACTTGAAAAGTCCCCAAAGCCCGTTGTAGCCGCCATCAGTGGGTCCTGCTTGGGAGGAGGACTTGAGGTATGGCTGTATTCCAGAGCTGTGCAGACTCTGTCCCACTGGTGCCATGTGCCTTTAGGCCACTGTTTGTCCTGCAGAGAAGTCTTCCGAGTAGACTCAGCTTTATTTTAGCTGTCACACCATCTGAGTGGGTCAACTCCTGATTCATGTCAAGCATCAAGTGACGCAGAGCAGTGAGCCAAGGACTGCTGTCTCCATTTACAGCTGAGGTTTGGACTGCTCCTGTGACGTCTTTCTCACGCCTGAATTCCTGCTTTGGGTTCACAAGACAGAGATTCAGAAGTGTGCCCTGTGTTCATGTTCTAACATCTGATTGAGACCCTCAAAGCCCAAGACATGTTTAAGTCTCATGGGAGAGGGTTTCTTGTGAATAGTAAAGATGAGAAGATTGAAGAGAAGAGATTTCTTTTTGTTTTTTGAGACAGGATCTCACTATGTAGAACAAGGTTAACCTTCAGAAGATTTTTAAGAACAGCAGCCTGGGCCTGGAGAGATGGCTCAGAGGTTAAGAGCACTGGCTGCTCTTCCAGAGGTCCTGAGTTCAGTTCCTGCAACCTTACAGTAACTCACAACCAACTGTAATGAGATCTGGCGCCCTCTTCTGGTGGGCAGGGGTACATGCAGGCAAAACACTGAATACATAATAAATAAATAAATCTTTAAAAAAAAAAAAAGAAAGAACAGCAGCCTAGAACAGGGTTAGTAAATTATGAAAATGGGTAGAAACAGTAAATGGTAACATGCCAGATTTCAGCCTAACAAATCATGATTTATTTTGTGGTATATTCCTGCTTTATAGTTTTGTTGTTGTTTTGTTTTGTTTTTTGAGACAAGGTTTCTCTGTGTGGTTTTGGTGCCTGTTCTGGAGTCCTGGATCTCACTTTGTAGCCCAGGCTGGCCTCGAACTCATAGAGATCCGCCTGGCTCTGCCTCCCAAGTGCTGGGATTACAGGCGTGCGCCACCACTGCCGGGCCATTCCTGCTTTAAAATAATCTTTAGACCTGCCAGCCTAGGTGCTAAAATGGCACAGTTGCATTTTCTAACACTCTAATTTTCCTTTGGTTTCTTTGAAGCTCGCCATAGCATGCCAATACAGAATAGCAACAAAGGACAGGAAAACAGTATTGGGTGTCCCTGAAGTGTTGCTGGGGATCTTACCAGGAGCCGGAGGTACCCAAAGACTGCCCAAAATGGTGAGTTTAAGATCCTCCAACACCATAAACTTGAGCTGTACATAAATACTCCTTTAGATCTACTCCATCTACAAAGTACATCATATAGACACTCACTGTAGAATTCAGGACCTAAGTAAGTTAGGAATATAGAGGATCGTTGAGATTTCTTTTTTTTTATTCCTGATGCTTATTTTTCTCAGTTCTACAGAATTGTTGATGAGAGGGTAAAGATGATAAGCCTTGCTTTTCCAGAACATTAATTTGTTCCTCTTCTCGCGGTATCTCTTTAATAGTTTTTCAAAGCCATGAGTCATAGTTCATGATAAGGATGAGACAGAGCTTTCCCATCTTTCTCTGATTTAGACCATGTCCTTGCTGTATTCAGAGGACCAAAAAAAAGATGTAGCAAGCTTTTGAGTTTCTAAGGAAAGAAGGAGGAGAGTCGTCTCTGGAGGCTGCAGAGAAATTTCCTGTCCAACCAGAGGGCAGAGCCTCATAGCGTCTAGCACTATAGATTCCTCAGTGAAGGAGCAAGTGTGCCGAGAAGTTCATACAGTGCAGGTGGGGAAAGAAGATTTGGTTTTACAAGTTTCATCCTGTGGCCTACACTGGCTTCAAAATGCTTGTCCATCCCCCTGCCTCACCCTCCCAAGTACTGGAATAACACATACCAAGCTAGTAATCAAAATTAGTCATACACATTTCTTTATAAGAATTGTCTGGAAGATGTCTTGACACAAAAATTTTGTTAAATTCCATTTACTTATGTTGCTGGTTCTTTCATTTTTGTTTTGATTGGTTGGGTTTGGGGTGTTTGTTTGTTTGTTTGTTTTTAAGCCAGGGTTTCTCTATGTAGTCCTGACTGTCCTGGAACTCACTACATAGACCAGGCTGGCCTGGATCTCACAGAGATCCTCCTGCCTCCACCTCCTGAGTGCTGGGATCAAAGGCATGTGCCTCCACACCTAGCTGGTTTTATTTTGGGTGTTTGGTTGTTTTATTCTGAGTCGGGGTCTTCTCTGCAGCTCAGACAGGCCTTGAGTCTACCATTCTCCTGCCTCAGACTTCCAAGATTTGGGATTCTAGAACAAACCATGCCCCTGGCTAGAAGTCAGTTTTGTAGACTGGTATCAGTTGAGCTGCGTTGTTAAACTCAAACTTCTTTCTAAAGTCTTCGTAAAAATATCAGGTTTCCCATCTCAGAGTCTGCGCTCTAGTTCCAGTATTGGAATTCTCAGAGGCAGGGATGCTAAGAATTGAACCCATGGTCTTACGCATGCCGAGCAAGCACTCTGCCGCCGCCGAGCTGCATCCTCGGCTCCAGAGGTTTAAACACTGTCAGTGATGGGAACAGATTGAGAGTGGCATGGTCTGCAGTGTAGTTCACACGAAATGAGTTCTCCACCTCATCAATTCCTTATGCTGTTGAATAAAAAAGATATCAAAAGGCAATTTTTTTCTTCAGCAGGACTTCTAATCTCAAAACTTAAAAGTGTATTAGTGTATAAAAATTAACTTACTGATAAAAGAACATAAAACTGGTCTGACTTTTCTCTTTTTTTAGAAAAAAATGACTGTGTTTATTTGTTTATGTTGTTGATATATTTATTTGTTCCTGTACCCGTGAGCCATGGTGCACATGTGGAGGTCAGAGGACATCTTTCAGGAGTCAGCTCTCTCCTGCCATGAGAGCCCCAGGAACTAAAGTCAGGCTGTCAGCCTTGACAGCCAGCCCCACCTGTCTTCTATAGTGTGCTCACTGGATGATTTGTGAACTAACTCGCATTTCCCCCTGTACTCTGGCTCTCTCGTGCATGTTAGGTGGGCGTGCCTGCTGCATTTGACATGATGCTGACTGGTAGAAACATTCGTGCAGACAGAGCAAAGAAAATGGGATTGGTTGACCAGCTGGTGGAACCCCTGGGTAAGTGTTAGCATGACTCGGAATTGGGTCTTATGGACTTGCTTATTTCCTGAAGGATTTGATCTCTTGAATATTAGTCAAGATGAAGCTCAAAACTCTTAAGAAGGAAGTAACAGCATTTGAAGAGTGACATTTCCTAAGAGCTATTACTAAATCATTTTCAACCCCACCCTGGTTTCTATTTATTTTATGGATTATTTGGATACCAAGAATATAGGGTCAGATCAGTCATTAGTGTTTAGTTATAAATTATCTGTGTTACTATCCATGTGTAAGCCTCCTTCAGTCCCTGGTGGGCAGTTCTTTGTTTTGTTATTTTCATTTTTGTTTGGAGTGTGTGGGATCAAACTAGGGTCTTCTGCACTCTGGGCCAATACTCTACCACTGAGCTACATCCCTGCCCTGTGTTTTAATAATACAGTAAACACAGGAACTGGCCGACCTCAAATGTTAACATATGATATCTACTTATGTGCTACTTTCATGCAATTTCTGCTGGCAGTAGAAACCTCTGAAATGTCCATTCATTGCCGCCTGGTATTTCTTTAATGTCAGTGTTAAGCTATTACTTAAGGCTCAGTGTGGTGGCTTATGCCTGTAATCCAGCATTTAGAAGATTGTGACAAATGAACCATGATTAGTGTAGAAAGTTCTAAGCCAGAGCTCCATAGTGAGACCCTCCCTCAGAAAAGCAAACAGGAGCTATGGAGATGGCTCAGTAGGTAAAGGCACCTGCCCCAAGCCCGTAGACCTGCGTTTGATTTCTAGGATCCACGTGGTGGAAGAAAAGAACCGATTCCTCCTAGTTATCCTGTGGCCTCGTCACACTCATTGTGGCGTGCATGTGCCCCTGATACACACATACACAAAAAAATGTAAGAGATGGCAGGAAGGTTTGTACATCCAGTTTCAAGATAGCTTTTTACTTGCTTTAAAGTTACTTATGTAACAGTTTGTTTACCAAATATGCATAGTTATACAAATACCACCATAGTCAAAACATTTCTAATATGTAGCCTTTTATTCTTTCATTTATTACAATGCTTTTGAACTACATTATTGTTGTTACATATATCTATAATTTGCTCCTTCCTTCTAAAAAATTATTATGTTTACTTATTGTATGTGTTACCTGTGTACCTGTATCACATACCACAGCATGCCTGTCAGAGGATAGCATGTAGGAGATGGTTCTCTTGAATCCTCTATCTTGTGGATTCTGGGGATTGAATGCAAGTCATCAGGCTTGGTGGCAATGTACCTTTATCTGCTGAGCCATCTCCCTGCCCCAGGTTAATCTTTCTTGTTGAATGCTGTTTTTCTTGTATATTCACCATTGTTTGTTCATCCATTCACCAAATGATGAGCTTTGGGGTTGTTTCTGGTTTGAGCCTGTTCTGTGTGAAGCTGCTATGAACATTGAAACATAAGCCTATCTGTGGACGTAGTTTTCCTTTCTGTTGAGTAAACACTGAAGAGTGGATGCTGGCCCATGTGCTGTGGATGTGTTCATCTCCTAAGGGACCATCCAGCTGTTACCTAGAGTAGTTAGTTACCAGTTCCCATTCTACCAGCAGTGTAAGACTTACAACACGTTACATGGTTTGGGTCTTAGGTTTTGGTGTCTTTCATGTTAATTTGCTTTCTCTGTATTTTCTTTGGTAAAATGGCTGTTCAAATCATCAGAGTTTTCAGAGTTCTTACTATTTGGGGATACAAGTCTAATGTCAAATATGGGACTTGAGAATATTTTCTCCCAGTCGTGACTTTTCATTTTCTAAGGTTAATTTTTTTTAATTTGATGAAGTCCAGTGTATCAATTTGCTCATTATTGTTATTCTCATCATTAGTTTGTGTGTGTGTGTGTGTGTGTGTGTGTGTGTGTGTGTGTGTCTGTTTGTGTACACATGTGTACGAATGTGCTCACATGCCGTGGCACACATGTGAAGGTCAAAAGATAATTTGATGGAGTTCATTCTTTCTGTCAGACTTCACATGGTTTCTGAGGGTCAAATTCAGGTCACCAAATTTGTGTGGCAAATGTCTCTCTCTGCCTCTCGAGGTTTTTTTGTTGTTTTTTAATTTCGGAATTTTGGGGTCTTTTGTGGATTGTGCTGCTGGCTTGGTATCTAACTCCTTTCTGTTTTAAAAGCACAAAGATTTCCCCCTGTGCTTTCTTCTGAAAGTATTCTGGTTTTGTCTTCTGAATATTGGTCTGTGATCCATTTTAAGTTACCATTTACACATGGTGTCTTTTTCCTTTTGCCTACCAATATTCAGTGTTCTGGCACCATTTGTTAAGAAAATTATTCTAGCTGGGCACGGTGGTGTATGCCATTAATCCCAGCAGAAGCAGAAGGATCTCTGTAAGTTCAAGGCCAGCCTGGTTTACATAGTAAGTTCCAGGCTAGCCAGGACTACATAGAGAGACCCTGGTGAAGGGTGGGGGGAGAATTACTCTTCTCCAGTAAACTACAATGACGTCTTGGTCAAAAGTCAACTGTATATTCTATTTCCAGTTATCCTGGTTTTTGTTGAACCAGTGTGGTCTTCACTACTGATATAGCAGACATTATATTCCTCCAACTATGATCTAATCATTCAGAATTATTTTTCCTATACTAATTGCTTTGCATTTGAATATAGATTTTATAGTCAAGGTGATCATACCTACAAAGCTTATAGATGCAAAAGTACTTGCTAGAATTTTGATGGGAATAGCACTGAATTGGAATACCAGTTTGAAAAGATTCAACATCTTTAAAATAGCACACCATTGGAGTCATTTCCCTCGGCTGAGGTGCTTAATTTCTCAGCTCTGTTTTATGCCTCTCGGTGAACATTCACACTTATTCCTAGGTATTTCATAGTTTTAAGCCAATATGCTTTATTTTTAATTAAATATTTGTTTATAAAAAATTAATTGACTTTGGGGCATGGACCTTATGTCTTGTGATTTTAAAGATTTATTTATGATGTATACAGCATTTTGCCTGCAGGCCAGAAGAGGGCACCAGGTCTCATTACAGATGGTTGTGAGCCACCATGTGGGTGCTGGGAACTGAACTCAGGATCTCTGGGAGAGCAGCCAGTGCTCTTAAGCTCTGAGCCATCTCTCCAGCCCTGTCTTGTGATTTTAATAAGCTCATTTATTAAGCTGAGAGTCTTTTTTGTGGATTCTTAACTTACATGCCAGAAGAGGGCACCAGATCTCATTACAGATGGTTGTGAGCCACCATGTGGTTGCTGGGAATTGAGCTCAGGACCTCCAGCAGCCAGGGCTCTTAACCTCTGAGCCATCCTTCAGTGTCTGTCTCTGTCTCTGTCTCTGTCTCTCTCTCTGTCTCTCTCTCTCTCTCTTTTGATTTTTAAGGCTTTTCTACTCAGATGGCCATGTTCTCTATAGGGAGTCAATGTGGCTTTTTCCTTTCCTAGCTGAGTCCCATTGGACTGACTGCTGTGGCCGAGACCTCTGTGCAAAGTTGGATAGAAATGGTGGAGTAGATAGAAGTTCATCCCCATCCCAGAGGGAAAGGATTTATTTATCGTGTGTTCCGAGTACTCTGTGAGCATAGCTGTAGTGTGTTCCGAGTGCTCAGTGTGAGCATAGCTGTAGTTTGTCCTGAGTGACCATTATCAAGTTGAAGATGTGCCTTTTTCTGTTTGCTAAGAGCAAGTGTAATTTTGTCAAATGCCTTGATTTTAATTAAGGTAATTGTGTGATTTTTCTTTTTTAGTCTTTTTGTAATGTCAGGCACACTGGATTTTTTCTTCTATTGAGCCAGCCTTTGCCCCTGAAATAAACTCCACTTAGATATAACACATTATCATCCTTTTTTACAAATTGCTGACTTGATCATCTAAACTTTTATAAGTGAGTTTTATGCCTGGCAAAGAGAATTAATGAATAATTATGTTTTCTTACAGTATTTGCATGGTGTTAGTATCAGGTCAATGGTGCCCTCATAAAATGAGTTGTATTCCTTTCTCTTGTTTTCTGGAAATTTTTGTGTAAAATTGATATTTCTTCTAACTGAAATACCTAATACACTTAACTATAAAGTCATATAGATAATTAGAGGTTTGTTGCCTTTTATTTTGCTTTGTTTTTTGTTCTGACTAAAATGATTTTAGAGTTTGTTTGGGGTTGTTTGTTTGTTATGTTTTTATTATTTTAGATTTATTTATTTTATGAGTGTTTTGCTTGCATGTATTTCTGTGCATGTGTGTGAGTGGTGCTCACAGGGGTCAGAAGAGCAACTGGTGTTGTGAAGTACCATGTGGGCACTGGGAATCGAACCCCATTCCTCTGCGAGAACAAGTGTTCTTAATAACTGAGCCAACTTTTCCAGCCCCTTGTTTTTGTTTTTTAAGGTTTTATTTATGTGCATGTGTGTATCTGTATATGAGTATGCCCATCATGTGTGTGCAGGTGCCTTTGGAGGCCAAAAGAGGGCATTGGCTCCCATGAAGCCAGAGTTAGGGGGGCTGTGAGGGGCACCTACCTGCTGAGGAAGCCTTGAACAAACAGGCTTTGTGGAGCCTGGCAGAAGAGATGGCATGGAAGTAGGGGAAAGTGTCTAAGATTCTGTTTTTCTTAGTACAGCTAATGCCTGAGGTAAAGAGACCTAGGAGGGAAAGTATCTGGGCAGGATGGAGATGTGAGTGAGAACAAAGCCAGCCCAGGAGACCTGTGCCCTTGTCTGTACCCGGTTGAGGACTGTGGTGTATGGCCACACTCCAAGTGTGGTATAAGGAAGGCAGAATTTCCCATGCCATATTCCTGGTGTCATATCTGTCCCCTCAGGGAGTACCTCAGCTGGTCATAGTTCTCTGACTAAAAGGTATAGGCCACCAGCCGTCCTGTGCTGTGTTCTTTTGCGCTTCTGTAGTGGCCTTTCCTGGCCTTAGGTGCTTCTCTTCAGGGATGTGCTGAACAGTGCTAGCCAAAGTTAAGGAGCCCTCTGGGTAGACTACTGGGTGTCACATGCTCAGCAGTATTCTGCTTACAGAGTCTGGTGGCCTTGAGCGCTGCCAGATAATAATGCTGTTGACTTTTCTGGACTCCCGAGTTTAGGCCATTTTGAAGTTAAAGGTTTAGTTCTGATTCTGCCTCCTCTGTTCGGGTGCAGACAGAACAGACATCTTACTAGGGAGTAGCTAGACTTGTAGTCAGTTCTTCCACCTAAGTCTTTTTACACTCCAGTGTAACTGGTGCAGACTTTCAGTAGAGAGCCTGGATGGTGGCAGTTTTCATGGCCCTAGAAATTCTGTTCTTTGGATTCCTCGGCTTTGCCATTTTTTGTTTGTTTTTGGTGTGCTAAGGATGGAACTAAGTCTCATACACCACTGAGCTGTGCACATAATCTAATTCCTGCTTCTAACAGGCTCACAAACTGGCAGATGCCATAAATGGGAAGTTAGTTGATGTCTTAGTTAGGGCCACTATTACTGTGATGAAATACTATGACCAAAAACAACTTGGGAGGAAAGAGTTTATTTCACCCACAGTTCCATATCACTGTTCATCATCAGAAGCAGTGAGGACAGGAACTATGCAGGTCAGGAACATGGAAGTGGGAGCTGATGCAGAGGCCATGGAGGAGTGCTGCTTACTGGCTTGCTCCTCATGGCTTACTCAGCTTCCTTTCTTTTTTTTTTCATTATTATTATTATTATTATTATTATTATTATTATTATTATTATGTGTTTTAATTTTACACATCAGCCATGGGTTTCCTTGTCCTCCCCCTCCCACCCCTACCCCCACCTTCCCCCCCAGCCCCTCCCCTCCATTCCCATGTCCTCCAGGACCAAGACACCCCTGGGGATTCATTTAAACCTGGTGGATTCAGTACAGGCAGGTCCTGTCCCCTCCTTCCAGGCTGAGCATGTGTCCCTGTATAAGCCCAAGGTTCCAAACAGCCAGCTCATGCACTAAGGACAGGTCCTGGTCCCACAGCCTGGATGGCTCCCAAATAGATCAAGCTATTCAATTGTCTCACTTATTCAGAGGGCCTGATCTAGCTGGGGGCTCCACAGCCATTGGTTCATAATTCATGTGCTTTCTTTCGATTGGCTATTTGTCCCTGTGCTTTTTGCAATCTTGGATTCAACAATTCACGCTCTTGCAGTCCCTCCTCTCTCTCAACAGTTGGACACTTGGGGCCTGGCTGAGGATCTCTACATCCACTTCCATCAGTTATTGGATGAGAGTTCCAAGACGACTGTTAGGGTGTTTAGTCATCTGATCACCAGACTAGGTCAGATCAGGCTTTCTCTCGACCATTGCCAGCAGTCTACAGAGGATATATCATTGTGGATTTCTGGGGATCTCTCGAGCACTCTGCCTATTCCTGTTCTCATGTGGTCTTCATTTATCATGGTCTGTTACTCCTCATTCTCCCTTTCTGTTCTTGATCCAGCTGGGATCTCCTGCTCCCCTAAGCTTTCTTTCCCTCAAACCTTGCCCTTCATTACTCCCACTGTCACCCAGGTTGTTCATGTAGATCTCATCCATTTCTCTGTCATTGGGTGATCCCTGGGTCTGTCCTAGGGTCCTGTTTTCTAGGTAGCCTCCCTGGAGTTGTGTAGCAGTCTAGTCATCTTTGTTTTACATCTAATATCCTCCTATGAGTGAGTACATACCATGTTTGTCCTTCTGAGTCTGGGTTACCTCACTCAGGATGATTTTTCCTAGATCCATCCATTTGCCTGCAAACCTCATGATGTCATTGTTTTTCTCTGCTGAGTAGTACTCCATTGTGTATATGTTCCATATTTTCTTTATCCATTCTTCAGTTGAAGGGCATCTAGGTTGTTTCCAGGTTCTGGCTATTACAAATAATGATGATATGAACATAGCTGAGCAAATGCCCTTGTGGTATGATTGAGCGAGCATTCCTTGGGTATATGCCCAAGAGTGGTATAACTGGGTCTTGGGGGAGATAGATTCCCAATTTTCTAAGGAAGCGCCATATTGATTTCCAAAGTGGCTGTACAAGCTTGCATTCCCACCAGCAGTGGAGGAGAGTTCCCCTTGCTCTACATCCTCTCCAGCATAAGCTGTCTTCTGTGTTTTTTATCTTAGCCATTCTGACAGGTGTAAGGTGGTATCTCAGAGTCGTTTTGATTTGCATTTCCCAGATAATTAGGGATGTTGAGCAATTCCTTAAATGTCTTTCAGCCATTTGAACTTCCTCTGTGGAGAATTCTCTGTTTAGTTCTATAGCCCATTTCTTAATTGGACTGTTGGGCATTTTGATGTCTAATTTCTTGAGTTCTTTATATATTCTGGATATCAGCCCTCTGTCAGATGTGGGGTTGGTGAAGACCTTTTCCCATTCTGTAGGCTGTTGCTTTGTCTTGTTGACTGTGTCCTTTGCTCTACAAAAGCTTCTCAGTTTCAACAGGTCCCATTGATTGATTGTTTCTCTCAGTGTCTGTACTACTGGTGTTATATTTAGAAAGTGATCTCCAGTGCCAATGCGTTCAAGAGTACTTCCTACTTTCTCTTCTATCAGGTTCAGAGTAACTGGATTTATGTTGAGGTCTTTGATCCACTTGGACTTAAGTTTTGTGCATGGTGACAGATATGGATCTATTTGCAGCCTTCTACACATTGACATCCAGTTATGCCAGCACCATTTGTTGAAGATGCTTTCTTTTTTCCATTGTACCTTTTTGGCTTCTTTGTCAAAAATTGTATGTTCATAGGTGTGTGGGTTAATGTCAGGGTCTTCAATTCGATTCCATTGGTCCACATGTCGGTTTTTATGCCTCCAGAAGTTGTTTTATTGTACAGGATTCTTTTGGCTATGAAGTTGAGTATTATTCTTTCCAGATCTGTGAAGAATTGTGTTGGTAATTTGATGGGGATTGCGTTGAATCTGTAGATTGCTTTTGGTAAGATCGCCATTTTTACTATGTTAATCCTGCCTATCCATAAGCATGGGAGATCTTTCCATTTTCTGAGATCTTCTTCAATTTCTTTTTTCAGGGACTTAAAGTTCTTGTCATATAGGTCCTTCACATGCTTCCTTTCTTAGAGATCCCAGGACTACCAGCCCTGGGATGGCACCATCCACCATGGGCTGGGCCTTCCCCCGTCCATCACTAATTAAGACAATGTCCTATAGGCTTGCCTACACCCCATCTTATGGAGGCATTTTCCTGAGGTTCCCTCCTGTCAGATGACTTTCACTCGTGCCGAGTTGACATAAAACTAGCCAGCACGGCTGCATGTTGTTGCAGGCTCCTCCTGTATACAGGTACTCTGTGTACTAACTGTTGGGTCATGGAGACCCCACCTCCTTTCTGAACCAGCCCTGGGAGCCTCTGCACTGCTGTTCCGTTAGGGACACTGGCTTTGTATGCCTCGCCCTTCTAATCTGTCCTGTGTGGCCCTGAAGGTCTAATGGTAGCAGTCTTTGGCTCAAGCCAAGTCCAGTAGTCAACCAGTCCACACCCCAGAGCTGTGATACACCAAAGAACAAAGCGACCAGCCATCCCCTAAGGCAGGCTGTTCCCTCTAGAACTCTAGTCCTCAGGGTTCTGCAGCACCTTACACATGATTTTACAGCTTGCTTGTTTTTTTGTTTCTTTGTTTTCTTCTAGTTTTATCTAGGAGTACAGGCCACACAAGACCTACTGCATCCTGCAGAAGTAGATGCAGGCTGACAGTGTTTGAGACCTTTCCTCCACTCAGAGCCCACTGTTGCACCTATGTTCAATTGTTTCCAGAGCTCCCACACCACTTAAGCACCCCAGTGTGAAAGGAGGCTGAGTGGGAGGGTCCCTCTGCCTAGGACTAGTCTAAGCTTGATTGGCATCCCAGTGCGTGGGATCATCCTGTTGTTTTGTTTCTACAGGACCAGGAGTAAAGCCTTCAGAGGAAAGGACAATTGAATACCTGGAGGAAGTTGCAATTACTTTTGCCAAAGGCCTGGCTGATAGGAAGGTCTCTGCAAAGCAAAGCAAAGGCCTGATGGACAGTAAGTGTCTTTGTTAGCAGCACACAGCAGGGCTGCTTCTTGCCTGAGCTTTCCCTGGATTCGGAATGAGCCTGAGCTGGGCTGTGAGAGAACCTGCCTCAAAAAGAAAAGAGAGCGAGGTAAATGTGCTGTGTGAAGTCAGCCTTAAAGAGCACAACTCTGCCTCATGGTCAGATCCTCAACCTTATACCTACTGCTAAGGCCGTTGTTTAAAGGCTTGTTATTTTGGAAAACTTGAAACATTAGTGCAAAAGTAGATTATAACTGTAATAAAGCTGCAAGTCCCCAGACCAGGCCTTAAGGCGGGTCAAGTCACTAAAGCGCGTTAAGACAGGGCGGTGCAGAGGTTGACGCTTAGGTTGTGTGCCTTCACATGCTAGAGTTACTCTGTTGCTATGGAGTCTGCAGCACAAATGGGCAGGGAGCCCTGGTTCATGCCAGTGAAATGTAACTGCATTTTACCTTCCAGAGCTGACGTCATATGCCATGACTATTCCATTTGTCAGACAACAGATTTACAAAACAGTGGAAGAGAAGGTGAAAAAGCAGACCAAAGGCCTTTATCCCGCACCTCTGAAAATAATCGATGTGAGTCTGCCTGCTGTGCCTGCCTTTTCCATATTCCTTCCTCTTTGATGAAGTAGTGCTCTTTATTGTGATTCTTAGCAATGCATGTCAGGACTTTTGTTTGTGTGTTTGCGTCTTGAGGAAGAGTCTCACTGTGTAGCTCTGTAGACCAGATTGGCCTGAAACTCAGAGGATATGCCTCTGTCTCCCAAGTGCTAGCATTAAAGGCATACGCCACCATGGACCCAGCCAGTACTTAATTCTTTTTTGTTTGTTTGTTTCATTTTATTTTGTCTTGTTTTTTGAGACAGAGTTTCCCTGTGTAGTGCTGGCTGTCCTGGAACTCGCCCTATACACCAGGCTGGCCTTGAACTCACAAAGATGCACCTGCTAATGATGATTTTTTAAAAAGACATTCCCATTTCTATAATTACTAGGAAGACCTGATGATATAAAGGCAGCATGAAAAGATGAAGGAAGATAATTAAAAGGTCTTTAATTTAAAGATACAACACTTTAATTTAATTTAAAAGACTTTAAAACTTAGAACTGCCTGGAGAGATGGCTTAGGAGTTAAGAGCACTGACTGCTCTTCTAGAGGACTCAGGTTCAATTCCCAGCATCCACATGGCAGCTCACAACTGTCTGTAACTCCAGTTCTAGGGTATCTGACACCTTCATACCAACACACATAAATAAGTTTAAAAAAGAAAAAGAGAGAGAGAGAAGGTTAGCAACAATGAATTAATCAATTTTACCTTGTCCTGTACTGTTAGTCATTTTCATGGTAATGGGTTAAAGAGGATTAGGAGAGACAAAATGGAGCTACCAGTGAGCCCGCTGTCTTGATAAGTTTGAGTAAGACTCTGCAGTACAATTGACTACAAATAGGATGGCATAACAAACAGAGAGATGACGAGTTTACATATGACAGGAAATTGGAGTTTAATGGATTTGGGGATTGTTTTGTTTCATGTCATATATATAAATTATGGTGGTTGGGTTTGGCATCATTTCTGGTTTTTGTTGTTTTTGTTTCTCAAGACAGGGTTTCTTTGTGTAGTCCTGGCTGTCCTGGAACTTGCTTCATAGATCAGGCTGGCCTCAAACTCACAGAGATCCACCTACATCTGCCTCCAAGTGCTGGGATTAAAGGGGTGTGCCACCACCGCCCGGCCTGTACAGTTAACTAGTGACTATCTCTGCCCTCTGATCTCCAGACAAGCTTTATTTGTCAGAACACAAACAAGTTGATGCAGGTTAGAGCAGCCAGGCATTCAGTTCCTGCCCTCACAAAGCTGCATCTGTGATCTACTCTTTGAAGTTTAATCACACTGGCTGTTTTATCCAGCGTTATTTTACATTTAGCCATTCTGTTCCAACACTGAATAATGGCATTTGTGGTTTTTTTAGGCTGTGAAGGCTGGACTCGAGCAAGGAAATGATGCTGGTTATCTTGCTGAATCACAGGTAAAATTATCTCCCATGTAACTGTAGAAAGCTAAAGACCAAAAGCTCTGTTTACAGCTGAAAATGCATGCGCATAAACTGTATGTAAAAAGGTGCTGTATATGAAGCGGGTACTTGTTTTCTCCCGGGGATCGAGTAGACCTGAGGATGACGGTTGAACCCGCTCAGTAATGAGGGCGTAATGAGGGCAAGAGCAGCAGCCCCTCAGAGCCTGTCCCCTGAATGACTTTAGTCTGCACCTGGGCTGATTTTGTTGTGACAGAGTGGATACATTGAGGGCTGGGGATGTAGGTCAGTGTAGAGCACCTTTGGCATGTGCAAGGCCCTAGGTCCAACCCAAGTACCACAGAGGAAAAGGAAAAAGCAAACACTGATTTACATATATATATATATATATATATATATATATATATATATATATATGTATATATTGCTCACTGAGGCTTAAAGATGCACCACTTTTGATGAACTAGGAAAGAAAAGGTATTTTGCACTCAGAAACAAAGAAGCGCGTGCCGACTAGACTCACCCTTCACTTTTCTCGAAAGTTAGTGGTATGCCAGATTTAAGGGAGTGGTGGGCAGTTTAAGTTTTATGCAATCATTGAAGAATTTGATGACAGGACAGAAAGTAATCTGAAGCGCTCAGGGAATGCTCTAGAAAACCATTTCTCGTGCACCGTTCATGCATTCCTCATATTTTCAACATCATAACCAGGTCTACACACACACACACACACACACACACACACACACACACACACACACGTACATATGCACAAACAGAAGCAGCGTATGTTTCAGAATTCAGTAACTGTCCTCACTGCGTGCAGTTGCCCCTCCCGTGTCCTGCTGAACAAAAGCTTCCAGGAAAGAGGATTGCTGGGGTCAAGAGAGAGTGGTGGAGAGGGTGGATATGATCAGTGTATCATATACATATAAAAACTTTGAAATTACACTTGTACTGAACATGTAGAGACTTGTTAGCAACTAAGTATATATAATCTTTGTCTCATATTAGGTGCTGTAGGTAATCTAGAGTCAACTTGAAATGCAGAGGAGGATGTGTACATACTGTATCATTTTATGTAAAGAATTTGAGGATTTGTGGATTATGGCTCTCCTAAGGTCCTGAAACCAATGTTTGCATGAATTCCAAGGAGCAGCTATACTTGATATTTTATGTATATATATGAAAACACTTTTTATATAAAACCACCTATCAAGCCTATTGAATTTATGACCTGATGGATGTTTACTCATAATTTGGAATCCACTGGTTTACTGAGTAGAACGTGCTATATCAGGATCGAGTACAGCATTATTATTATTATTACTCTGTGGACCGTTATTTCATGTTGTTAGGGTGTGAAGCAATATTAGTAGAGGGTTTCTTTCTTGGCTCTTTGTAACCCTGTAATTTTACCAGTGTGTGTTAGCAGTGTTGATGAAAGCTGGCATTGAACGTCTGGTCATTTTACTGGTATTCTCATGAATCCCCGTGACAGTGCTGTGAGCTAGGCATCCGTTTTCCCACTGAAGAGTAAAGAGAGCTTGACAGTAGGGAATGTCAAGATCAGGATGCCAACCCACTGTATCAACCCGGGTTCCAGCCTCTATGCTGGGAACCACTGAACATCCTGGATATGAAAAGGGACTCATCCTTGGTGTCAGGACTTTCCAGAACAGCAGTGGGGAGGAGCCAGGCCGTGCTCCAGTGGGCAGAGAACTGGAGTGGGGAGCACTCTGCGCTCAAGTTCTGCCTTGAGGCAGTATGGCCTTAACATCTGGCCCTCTTCTCAGGCTTCCACCGAGGCAGGTTGTTAGAGCAACGGTGAAGATGCATTCGGGTCTGAGACCAGTGGTTCTCAGCCTGTGGGTTGTGCATCTCAGATGTTTACATTACAGTTCATAACAGTAACAAAAGTATAGTCAGGAAGTAGCAGTGAAAATAATTTTATGGTTGGGGGTCACCACACATGAGCAGCTGTATTAAAGGGTCTCAGCATTAGGAAGGTTGAGAACTGCTGCTTTAGACCATTGGCAAAGGGTACCACTCCTCTGCTGTAAAAAAATCTGAGAACTCAGTTACATCAAAACCTCTTTCAAAGTGGCCCTAGTGGCGCATACCTTTTTTTTTTGTTTTGGTTTGTTTTTTTGTTTGTTTGTTTGTTTGTTTTTTGGTCCCAACATTTGAGAGGCAGAGGCAGGAGGATCTCTGAGTTCAAGGCCAGCCTGGTCTACAGAGAGAGATCCAGGAAAGGCACCAAAACTACACGGAGAAACTCTGTCTTGAAAAACCAAAGATAGATAGATAGATAGATAGATAGATAGATAGATAGATAGATAGATAGAAGATCCATAGATACATAGATAGGCGAACCTCCTTCAAAGTGAGGAGTGTTCCCCAGGGGAGGGATAGACAGTAACGAGAACCCCAGAAGTGGTGGAGGCTGAGCCACACCTGGGTTCACTGAGACACTTGTGGGACTGAGCCCTGGGGTGTTGTCCCTGCTCGCAGAGGAGAATGAGTGGAAGGAGTCCCCATCCCCAGACCCTGAAGTTCCACCTTTCCTTGTCCCCTTTACCTTTCAGAAATTTGGAGAGCTTGCACTGACCAAAGAATCGAAGGCTCTGATGGGACTTTATAACGGCCAGGTCCTGTGCAAGAAAAATAAATTCGGAGCACCACAGAAGACCGTTCAGTAAGCTGCCCTGCCTAGAAAACCTGTGAATTTGCTTTGCACCGAGTGTGTAGGTGTCTGAGGATCCACAGAACTAGATTTGTCCTCAGCCTCTTCTGCCCTGCTCACAGTAGAGCCTTTATTTCAAGTACACTCTTGTTCTCAGATGCTCTGAGTTCTCTAGCAGCTTTATAGAGCTCTTTTCTTTTCCTTTCTTTAAATGTTGTGTTCATTAGTGTTTTGTCTGTATTCGTGTCTGTGGGAGGGTGTTGGATCCCGTAGAACTAGAGTTACAGACAGTTGTGAGCTGCCATGTGGGTGCTGGGAATTGAACCCAGGTCCTCAGGAAGAGCAGCCAGTGCTCTTAATCACTGAGCCATTTCTCCAGCCCCTATAGAGCTTTCTTATCTCATAATGATTCCCTAGTGGCCTGTTTAAGTCTCACTTCCCAGACCAAAGGTATCCTGCTGGAGCTGTAACTCAGCTTGGTTGGTAAATACTTTCAGGGCACACAGGAGTCCCGAGTTCAGTTGCCAGTACCACATAAACCAGGTATGGTGATGTGCAACTGTTAGCCCTGCACTCGGAAGGTGAAGGCAGGAAGATCCAAAGTTCAAGGTCATCCTCTGTGTGCTGAGTTCAAGACCAGCCTAGGCTACATAAGATTCTGTCTCAAAAAAACAAAACAAAACAAAACAAAACAAAAAAACCAGAAAACAAAACCTAAAAGCTACTAATAAGGAGACTGAAGTACTCTGGCTAGGGCCATAGATTTGGGGGAAAAAGGAGAATGATGTCACCAGATTAGTCGTCAGCAGATGTCTGCAAGGTTAGACTTGGTTTCCATGGGCTGCAGGCACAGCTGAAAGATGGCAGAGTTCTTCCTTTACAGGAAGACCAGTTCTTTACACTCAGGGAGTTTTACAGTTATCTCTAAAAATCAAACATTTACTGTAGATAGAAATTATCAAAAGCTCTTACACTTGTGGCCAGTGTGTTGGTTTACTGGGTGACAGCATGGCTAATGTTTCCCAGCTACTAAAATGCCTGAGATGGTCACCAGAATCGTGTGGTCTTGTCCTTCTAGGCATCTGGCCATCCTTGGCGCAGGGCTGATGGGAGCTGGCATTGCCCAGGTCTCTGTGGATAAGGGACTGAAAACTATACTGAAAGACACCACGGTGACTGGGCTGGGCCGAGGACAGCAGCAGGTGTTCAAAGGGTAAGTTTGCTCCGTTTCTGCCCCAAGTTAAACTGTTTCTAGGGCAGGGGTGGTTGGTTTCTTGTTGGTTTTGTTTGTTTGTTTTCTTTTTCCCATCACAGATTCCTTTTTCCTGAACATAATGAGCCCCATACTCTATAGCTTTACCCAAGTTTTCTTTGTTGTTTAGAAATACTAATTATTCTTTCAACTCTTTGATAGGCCTTTGAGTGGTGTTTCCTTATAGTACATAAATGTCTGTTTCTTTCTATCCTTTGGTATGAAACTAGTAGTTCTCGGGTGTCTGATCTGGCTGAGGCTTGCATGTAGTCACCCCAGTGGAGTGGCTTCCAGAACCTGCACAGCTCTCCCAAGAGGGCTGCAGGGAGGCTTGGGTGAATGTGTGCTGACTGCAGTAGATGAAGGAGGGGCCACCACAGGGCTCTCAGCCCTCTTTCCTGACCAGAGTGGCACAGCAGCACCCTTGCCTGGTCAGCCCATGATGCCTGAGGCCTGCGTATCTGCAGGCAAAACACCCATGTAAATAAAGCATGAATAAGGATTAAACAAAGGGTTACTGTCCTTCCATCCCACCCAGGCCCTTCTCATATACATGCCACCAGTTTTGCTGAGAGGAAATGGCATCAGCTTGGCCAAACTGAAGTTGGTTTTAGCCCAGTGTTCTGCATAAATGTGATGGATGAGCTGGCTGCCTTAGACCACCCTGCTTGGGACTTTGCTGAGTAAGGGCATTGTGTTTCCTAAGTGGGCTATATAGAGATATTTTGTGGCAGAAAGACTGTGTGCCTGGGGTCCAACTTGTCTTCAAATGCTAATCACCTCCATCACTAGCCATTTAACCCCCAGAACCTCTAAGCAACTCAACACCCTCAAAACGGGAGTAAGGATGTGACCTCACAGAGTTGTGGAGCCATATAGCAACTGTGTGGCCTCTAGTCTCCTGTTTTTCTACTCTCAGAATGTGTTCTTTCTAGATTGAATGACAAAGTGAAGAAGAAAGCTCTAACATCATTCGAAAGGGATTCCATCTTCAGCAACTTGATTGGGCAGCTTGATTACAAGGGTTTTGAGAAGGCTGACATGGTGATTGAAGCTGTTTTTGAGGATCTCGCTGTTAAACACAAAGTGTTAAAGGAAGTAGAAGGCGTAAGTAAGGGACTTGTACTTGACTGTGGAGGACACTGAGATGGGTCTTATTGGGAACAGAGACACATGTCATAGAGCATGTTTGGAGGTCAGAGGGTAACTTGCAGGAATTGTTTCTCTCTTTCCACCATGTGGGTCCCAGGGATCAAGTTCAGGTTGTTTGACTTGGTGGCAAGTGCCTTTACCATCACGATCTCACTGGTGTAGATGGAGGTTTTGCTGAGACCACTGGCTCCAAAATAAATGCACAGAAACTTCATAATTATAAATGCTCAGCCAATAGCTTGGGCTTGTTACTAGCTAACCCTTACATCTTTGAATTAACCATATTTCTTATCTACCCTCTGCCACATGATGATGGTACCTTCTTTCAACTCAGCACATTTATCCTGTTTCTCTTTGACTTTCCTTGCAACTCACAAGATTCCTTCCTTCTTTCCAGCATTCTCTCTGTCCTGAAAATCCTGCCTAACTACTGGCCAATCATCTTTTTATTAACAATGAGAGCAACACATTTTCTTGGTGTACAGAAAGATTATTCCACAGCATTTCTCTCTTTATGTCTAAAAAAGGAAAGTTTTAACTTTAACATAGTAAAATTATATATAACAAAAACAGTTATCAAGTAAGAATTAAGTTACAATATCCAGTCCATTTGTATTTGGCAAATTTAAAGAAAATATTTTATTATCTATCTTTAACCTGTAATTCTTAATTATACATTACATTTTTAAATGAGCTGCTTAAGCACAAACAAGAGTAGAAACATACATATAGTATAACAAAATTAACTTTAAATTTGTGTCAGTAAACCAAAATCCATGCCAATGTAAAATATTTTGAGATTAATAACTATTTTTGGATTAAAGTAGATTCAATAATCTACCCTTATCTCTCATCATTTTATCCCCCTTTTTTCCTTTAGAAAGACATCTTTGAATTTAACTCTTTAGTTTAGCTTTTTTCCTGACTATGAGCAATAACAACTTGTAACCAACATCCCTTTAAATTATGGCAAACATCCATAACCAATCTTTTGGGAATGTAAGCATTGTTTTTTTCTAGACTGCTTCCTGTTGTCTAAGGGCACTAGAATCGTTGGGGGACCCTGAAAAAAATCAGGATAATGGTTAAGTCTTGGCTAGAGTGGTCTGTGAGGTTGGATCATCTCAGCCAGCAGTCTTGAAAATGTTCTAGATGCAGAACTCACAAACTGCAACAAAGGCATTCTGAGATGTTGATCACCCGGGCCATCTGTTTTCATTGGTGTTTGGTCCCCTTGTTCTGAAAATACATAAACTTTTAATACAAGTATAGACTGTGCATTGTACAAAAGTCAGCCAAAGATGATTTTTTGTTTTATGTTTGAGTAGGAAAAATACACATTACATGTCTTGTAGTTTTTCTAGGTTTATTTCTGTAGCCAGGATTTTCAGTCGGTGTTCCTTGATCAAACCTGATCCATATCAACTTGGAATGAATCCACAGCCTCTCATTTCCTGTGGAAATAAAAGCATAACCTCTTCCCCAAAGTAACACATCTTTTGTCTTCCATTTTGAAGTCAGACATTTTTTAAATAAATAGGTTGGTTTAATCCAACAGTTCCCATAATCCAATGTGTCTTGTCAGCTATTGTTCCTTCCTAAGCCATCAGAAAATCTAAAGACAACACAACAACATAAAGGATCCAGACACCCCATGTATTTCCCATCTTGACATGGCTTTTTATTTTTAATTTTTGTTTTACTTTACTCCTTTTTGAAGGACTTTATTATTTTTAAACTTTTTTTTTTTTTTCCGAGACAGGGTTTCTCTGTAGCTTTGGAGCCTGTCCTAGAACTCACTTTGTAGACCAGGCTGGCCTCGAACTCACAGAGATCCACCTGCCTCTGCCTCCTGAGTGCTAGGATTACAGGCGTGTGCCACCACTGCCCAGCAAACTATTTTTTAATCTATGTCTATATACTCCTTTTCTCTTCTCTCTCCCAAGTCTATGTATATTTTTAAACACATTGTAACCTGTTTAGAGGTTTTTCCCATCTGGATCTGTCTTTACATCTGTATTGTTCTTAGATTTCATGAGATGAATCTTAAACTGCTATTTTAGTTCCAGCTTAGTGCATGCATTGGCACATGGCATTGTTGGCTGATACCTTCCCACTTGGTTCCCTGAGAGCTTAGCCTCATGGTGGGAGCCATGTTTATCACCCTAGCCTTGGGAAGTTGTTGGGTCCACTCTGTCAGGAGTAATGCTGCTTGATGCTCATAAACCTTATTTAAGTGTTCAGTAGTGTTCAGTAGCAGGGCCTCTTTAAGAGCCAGGCCTGTGTTCACCACGAACACCAAGCCAAGGAAGCCGCCTCTTACGGAGCCCTGCCTCTGTTTGTTGCTAGTATTGAGCCTACCCAAGAAAAGGCGGTTATCAGGAAGCCACATTTGGCTCCGTTTTTGTGTCTTTAGATTTTTTTTTTTTTAAGCTTTCTCAGGTCCTATGTGGATCTATGTTGCCCAATGGTGGACACCATTTGTAGGTGGACTTTTCTGTCCCACCAGCCAGTTCCCAAATGACCACACACAGACTTAATATTAATTATAAATGCTCGGCTGATAGTTTATGCTTGTTATTAACTAGCTCTTACAAGTTAACCCATATTTCTTATCCACCCTCTGTGATGTGGTGATACCGTCTTTCAACATAGCATGTTCATCTTGCTTCCTTCTGCATCTGCCTGGTGACTCTGAGACTCCTCCCCCTTCTGCTTCCCAACATTCTCTTAGTCTGGTTCTCCTGCCTAACCTTATCCTACATAGCTATAGGCCAGTCACCTTCTTTATTAAATAAATCATAGTGACATATATTCACACAATATAAAGGAATATTCCACATGCCAGCCCCAAATACAAGGTTTGTTTTGTTTTGTTTTGTTTAAGATTTATTTATTTATTTATTATGTATACAGAAGAGGGTGCCAGATCTCATTACAGATGGTTGTGAGCCACCACGTGGTTGCTGGGAATTGAATCCAGGTCCTCTGGAAGAACAGTCGATGCTCTTAACCTCTGAGCCATCTCTCCAGCCCCAAATACAAGTTTTTATGTTAGTGCATACACACAGTGTATATCATAAAGTTCAAGTCTAAATCCTATGGGAAGATAATTAAGTACCCTATTCTCCTAAGCACAGAGCTTGCTAGCCTTTTTCAAGTGGGAGGGGGGAGGTTACCAGTCATCTAAATAGCCTCATGGAGTACAGCCAGGTGTCTTGGGATTTGGGGTGGCGGTGCAGGGGAGCTATAAGCCATATCTTTACTTGCAAGTGCTCATTGCAAAGAGTTATTGGTCTGGTTCAAGACTTCTGGTTTCTGCTACACCATTGATACTTGGCCCTCACTAGGACTCCTCTTGGATATCCTGTTGTTGCCCTGTGTCATGGAGATCCTGCAGCAGTTGGGTCTGCAGGACTGGTCCCTTCACATGCTCCAGCAGATCACAGATGGGGTGAATGTTGGGGTGGGCTGACTCATAACCTGGTTCTGGGCCTGGGTAGTTGCAGGGTTGGTCAACCCACCAGCTCTCCTTTGTCCTCACCAGCAGGGTGAGCTCCCCAGCATTGCCCTGGCTAGTTCACCCCTTACAGCGATGAGCAAGGCATGGGGTCAGTTCTCCTTTCATGACCTCGGGGTCAGTTCTCTGACACCTACATCATTAGAGGCAGCTCTGCTGTGTTGCCCAGGTGAGGTGCAGGGGTCACTCTCCTGAGTGCTGCTGCTGGTGAGGGGCAGGGCTCTCGCCCTCTTAAGACCTCAGGGCCAGCTCTCCCACCTGCCACAGGCAGCAAGGGTGTGTGTGTGTGGAGGGGGGGGCTAATAGCACATTAAGGTGGGTGACATGGACAAAATGCGTATTTACTGTGGGTAGTAGAAGGAAAGGTCTAGGAAAGGAGAAATGGCTGTAATCCAGGCATGAGAAAGACCACGGCTAGACTAGACTAGAAGTGGATGGTTGAGAGCTGGCAATGCTGGTGGCTGAGGCTGTGACCTGTGGTGAAGCAGGCAGTTTCTCCTCCATGGTGGCTCAATGGTCTGTAGTGGGACCCAGCGCCCTCTTCTGGTGTGCTGGTGTACAGGCAGATAGCACTCATACATAAATAAATCCATCTTAAAAAAGGAAGTCCGCAGCACACCCGGCCTTTGCTGTTTTTTTTAGAAAATTTCAAGCTGAGTCTTTAGGGGTTCAGTTTCAATTCGTCATCTCTTACCCGCCATAGAACTAAACAGACTGGTTCCTGACGTTCTTCTTGAGACAGTTTCTAGGTGCTTCCCTGTCCTGCTGTCTCCATCATTAGTGTAGACATTGTTGAGGAACATCTCTTGAACAACTCCTGTCTTCACAGCTCTGCAGTGTGGGTTTCAGGGCTGGTGTCACTCGTGGTCACGCAGTCAGGTGGCGGGAGTGCAGTCAGCTGGAAACCTGGTTGGGAGCCCAGTGCCTACCCCATGGCCTCCCTCCTCCCATGGCTAGAACTTCTCCACAGCAAGGTCCTCCAAGAGCCAAAGTGGTAGCTGCAGAGAGGCCTGAGACCAGCAGCCATGCTTCTGTTGGTAAAAAGCAAATCAGAGCCAGCCCTGATTGAGAGCATGGGAAACAGACTCCCTCTGTATGGGAAGAAAGGCATGCAGGGCCAAGGAGCGAGGAGATTGTTGTCAGCCATCTTTGGAGATAATGATTTGCTCTTCCTAGAGTAGAAGATACATATATCCTAGGCTGGCCATGACCTTGCTATGTAGCTGTGGATGGCCTTGAATTTCAGATCCCTCTGCCTCTACTTTCCAAGTGCTAGGATTATGGGCATACAGCACTGTGTCCATTTTATGTGGTGCTGGGGACCCAGCCCAGGTCTTCATGCGTGCTAGGCGAGCACTCTTACCTACCATCTACTATCCTCTAGCCCTCAGCCTTGATGGCTCAAAGACCATGTTCCCTCTCATGGTCATGACACACTGTCCACTCACATTCTGCTCTAGTTGGTTAAAACCATAGGATCAGCCTGGCGATGGTGCACATCTTTAATCTCAGCACTCGGGAGGCAGAGGCAGGTGGGTCTATGAGTTCAAGGCCAGCCTGAGCTACAGAGTGAGATCCAGGACAGCCACAGCTACACAGAGAAACCCTGTCTCAAAAAAAACAAACAAACAACAACAACAACCAACATAGGGTCTTCCTCACAAGCCAGGCTTTGTCTGTCTAACGCCTGTACACTTCATGGTTTGTTTTGTTGTTGTTTTTAACCTTACTGATTCACCTTTTCTCGTCATAATTATCATTTTGTACTCCACTTTTCAGTGTATTAATCGTATCTTCAGCCTTGATTCTCATCTAGTGTTTGCTTCTGTCTATGCCAGATTTGTGCACATTTTTCCTCCAAGACAGGCTTCCACTATGCAGCCCTGGCTGTCCTGGACTTCACTCTGCAGATCAGACTGGTCTCAAATTCAGAGATCTGCCTGCCTCTGCCTCCTGAGAGCTGGGATTAAAGGTGTGTGCCACCACTGCCTGGCTTTTTTCTTTCAGATTTGTGCAAATTTTTTTTTTTTTTATTGGTTTTTCAAGACAAGGTTTCTCTGTGTAGCTTTGATGCCTTTCCTAGAACTCACTTTGTAGACCAGGCTGGCCTCGAACTCACAGAGATCTGCCTGGCTCTGCCCCCCCCCCCCCACCCCAGTACTGGGATTAAAGGCATGCGCCAACACCGCCCAGCTAGATTTGTGCAAATTTAACAGAGATGCCTTCCATATCTTTCATCCAAGTGTCAGACAACTTGAGTAAGTTGAGATCATAGACAGAATGCTGAGCATTCTGTGTTAGGGACAATGCAGAGACAGGCCAGTGAAGCTAACAGTGATAGTGTTTGTGTGCTGCAGGCACAATCACAGTGCACACTGCTCTTCAGTGGCACTATTAGAATCAAGTAAGTACACTTTCTGGCTTATTCAAGGTGAGCAGGGCTAGGGAATGTAATCTTGCATACTCGAGAACACATCCTGATAACAAGCGGGGTGGACACCCATGCCCACCTTTAAGAAAACATAATTCTAGTCATCCTTTTGGCATCACCGAAGGCATCATGTTTACCCAAGTGCTGAGATGTCGTCTCTAGAGCAGGGCAGGCCATCTCTAGAGAAGAAGAGAACAAGGTCAACTTGAAAGCTTTTAGGTAACTCACAATGTCTGGGTGAGTTAGGTCTGTGCTGTGAGCACGGGCGGAAGAGAGTAGTCGGGGCCGAGTGTCACTCAGCTGTGCTGTGGACTCTGTCATCTCCAGGCCTACCTGACCGATTCTCAAATGCTTTCCTCTTGCAGGTGACTCCAGAGCACTGTATCTTTGCCAGCAACACATCTGCTCTCCCGATCAATCAGATTGCTTCTGTCAGCAAAAGACCTGAGAAGGTAACCTGGACAGAAAGTCCTCATGTTTGACTGCCTCCGACTCCCTGGTGGGAATTTCAGAATACAACCAGGGAGAGGGCCAGGATAGATTGTGAGATGGTTGGGGGCAGGGCACCAAAAAATGGGCACCAAAAACTGAATGCCATGATCTGGGGATCACAACTAAATACACTCAGTAGCTGCTGTCTGACCCCCTGGTGGCTATTTTTCAAGTTTAAACTATTAAACTTACTTTAACTTAGAATTAGGCATTAAAGGATAGGCCCTAAACCAAGAAGCAATGTTCAGTTTGGCCATAGTGCAGTGTGGTAACTGCTTAGGCTGGGTAAGGCTCCAGATCCAGGAATGGACGGTCAGGGCTGGGGGCCCCATAGCCTTACCCTAGACCTCCTACCCAGGACAGGAAAGTTCTAGATTTGGAAGGACTTTCACTGAGTATTTGGAGTGCTGCCTAGAAAGTTATCTTCGCTTAAGTGGATTAATTAAGGAAGAAGGTAGCCATTCAAAGAGAAATAAAATGCCTCATTTCTCAGGAGGATACCAGTGGCTTCAACTGACCAGCCAGAGAGACCAGAAATACCAAAAAAGAAAAAAAAAAAAAAAATCCCTAAACAGCTTGAGTTGCTAATACTAAGTCCGTGTCTCCACACCACACAGGCCTGTTTCTTCCTCCTTGTGCAGTGTGTGTGTGAACAACAGTCTACTTTCCTAGCACACAGCAGGGTCAGGGGGATGTGATGGACCTGATAGAGGCGGGCTCAGGGACGGCAGGAGAAGGAAGGATCAGGGACGGGTAGCAGGGATTATGAGACCACAGACTCAAGCCTCTGGACTAGACCAGCAGTGTCCCCCTAGCAAACAAGGCGCGGTCGGGTTCTCCCGTCAGCACTGGTAATCTGAGGTTGTGGCTCCCCTCACCAGGTGATTGGCATGCACTACTTCTCTCCTGTGGACAAGATGCAGCTTCTGGAAATCATCACCACCGACAGAACCTCCAAGGACACAACAGCCTCTGCCGTGGCCGTGGGTCTCAAGCAGGGCAAGGTCATCATTGTGGTGAAGGTGAGGAGGGGCAGATTTGGGACGTTCTAAGATTTCCTTGGCTCCAGAATTGTGTCTGACTGTTCTGGGGGGAATGCCAGCTCTAGAACACGGCCCCCTGGGCTGTCTCAGAAATGATAGTAGTAGTGACTGCCCCACTGAGGTGGGGTAGGTGCGGTAGTGTCTAGGCTCTGGCAGGGCTCCACCAGTAATTCCAGACCTCAGACTGTTCAGGGTGGCTTCCTCTCCAGCTTAACACTGAACATTCTGATGAGAGTTTAAGTCAACTGAAACTGGGAAACGAAGTCTGGGAAGGGAGACTGGGTGTGGACATGAGTAATTCAACCAAAGCAGGACCGGCCATGCTCTCCATTCCTCTCTCTTGGCAGGATGGCCCTGGCTTCTACACCACCAGGTGTCTTGCTCCCATGATGTCTGAAGTCATGCGAATCCTCCAGGTGGGTATTGTGTGGAATGTATGAAACCTTGTCAGATCTTTCACTCTATCCTCCAAGCTCAAGATGTCCAGATGAGGGACAGTCTCCCCTAGAATATACTCCTACTTTTCCCTGGAGGCCCTTTTGTGCCTCCCTCCCACACTGGAACAGGTATCTTGGGGCTGAGACTGCCCAGTAGGTAGAGTGTTAACTTTGCTCTGCTAGCCTCCTGAGCATTGCAGGAGCCAGAGGCCTCCCAGAATACTCAGACACACTGCTTCTGCATCCCTGGGTGAGGACCTTTAGACCAGACCCTGCTTGGCCTGACTACCACTGTATCTGCTTCTGCTGCACACACACACACACACACACACACACACACACACACACACACACCTCCATGGCCATCCAGATCATTCTGTGGCAAAGAGGATCCTCTTCACTGGGCACTTCCCTAGCCTCAGAATGCCAGCATTCTCAGTCCTGGTAGCCATGGCATCTCTAGTCCCAGAATCACAAGCAAGAACTGAGGAATGTGGTCATCGCTACGCTTTCTTCAAGTGCTGTGGGAAGGCTTCAGGGTTTCCACTGTTCTCGGGGGAAGTGCTGGTTCGGGACCTGGCCAGGCAATGTCCAAGAAAAGAAGTGGGTCTTGCACAAGACCATGTCTATGGGTCATTACGGGCAGCCCTTCTGTTGGGGGACGAGCTGGCTGTGCTCTGAGGCTCCTGCTTTCCTTCCTGTTCAGGAAGGAGTTGACCCTAAGAAGCTGGACACCTTGACCACAGGCTTCGGCTTTCCTGTGGGTGCTGCCACCCTCGCAGATGAAGTTGGCGTGGATGTGGCTCAGCACGTAGCAGAAGACCTAGGCAAGGCCTTTGGGGAGCGGTTTGGAGGAGGCAGTGTAGAGCTGCTGAAGCAGATGGTCTCCAAGGGCTTCTTGGGTGAGTGGCTGCAGGAGACATGAGTAAGGCTGTGTGGAGTAGTGAGCAGCTTCCTGAGAGCAGAGAGTAGGGGAAAGGTTCCTAGACACAGAGCCCTGGACAGAGGGAAGCTCTTGGGCTGGTGTGGATTAGGGGAAAGGCAGCGTCTAGGCTTATAGGACTCGGCCATGTATGCCTGATAGATCAGCATCTTCCTCCTGCCAAGGTCTGACCACAGGAGCAAATTCTGTGTCCAGGCTTGAGCCTGTGGCCTGGCCGCCTGTGGGGAGTTCAGTCTTTGCATTCAGAACTTACAAGGAAGGCTGCAGGAAAATCACCGCTGAGGCCTGGGCCTCCTGTTCAGACACTAGTGGTGGGGGATGGGGGAGTGTGGACTCAGTCTTCCATGCACCGAGGGCTTCCTCTCTTCTCTGCCAGTCATTGAGGACTAAATGGCTCAGGCGTCTGGACACAGGCATTTAGGAGTGCACAGAATGCTGGAAACTCACTGCATCCAGCAGACAGTTCTCAGCTAGGGTGAAGGGCAGCGACGGATGCAGTCTCTTTCTCCTCTCAGGTCGCAAGTCTGGGAAGGGCTTTTACATCTACCAGGAGGGGTCAAAGAACAAGAGCCTGAATTCTGAAATGGATAAGATCCTGGAGAACCTGAGGCTGCCTGCCAAGCCGGAGGTGTAAGTGGATTTGAGTGACTATTTGCATAGAGATGGTAGCTTAAAGTTCCTCGGCCCCTTTTCTGTTCTCTTCATGACCCAAAGCTGGCAAAACACTACAGCTAAAACCCCTGCATGTGCCCTCCGCCACAGGTACCTAGGTGAGGGTGGGCCAGGTCAGGGCAAGCCTTGCCTGTGTTTTGTTGTTGGTGGTTTTTTGAGACAGGGTTTCTCTATAGCTTTGGAGCCTGTCCTGAATCTCGCTGTGTAGACCAAGCTGGCCTCGAACTCACAGAGATCCGCCTGTTTCTGCCTCCCAAGTGCTGGGATTAGAGGTGTGCACCACCACCACCTGGCTGCAGGCCTTGCCTGTGAAGTTGGGAGATGGATTGTGTAGGCCCTGCACCCCACTTGCTCTGTTACCTTTGGGAACACACTGTTGTTACTGATCTGTCAGGAACAGTGTTTGAGCCTCCTCTGTGCCAGGCTGCCTTGAGTGCTCAGGTTCACATCAGTTAGGGAAAGTCCCACCCCTTTTTCCAAGAGAAAGGCTGGGTCATCTTTCAGGCAGCTGTGATCCATCCTGGCTGCTGGGCTCCCTAGGACCCCCACCCCCACACTGCACTCCAGCTCCTCCGTTTTCTCTAGCTAAATGTTCCTTCCTGCTCCTTCTCCTCCTCAGCTCCTCTGACGAAGACATCCAGTACCGTGTGATAACAAGGTTCGTGAATGAGGCCGTCCTGTGCCTGCAGGAAGGGATCCTGGCCACACCTGCAGAAGGAGACATCGGAGCCGTGTTTGGGCTTGGCTTTCCCCCTTGTCTGGGAGGTCAGTGTGCAGGTCGGGAAGCCGCCTTCCTTTGCCCTTGCGCTTGCTGCTGTCCCTCTCACTGAAGTCCTGTCTCCGCTCAGGGCCCTTCCGCTTTGTGGACCTGTATGGTGCTCAGAAGGTGGTGGACCGGCTCCGGAAGTACGAATCTGCCTACGGAATACAGTTTACCCCATGCCAGCTGCTCCTGGACCACGCTAAGAGCTCCAGCAAGAAGTTCTACCAGTGATCAGCCCCATCCTGCCCCGCCGAGCACTAACCCAGACCTGGTGCCGCTTCTTACCTGTGCCGTCTAGATTTTCAGGAAGCAGGGGAAAGACCAGGTCTGGCCTGGGGTCTGCCTCTCCCCCACAGTGCCTTCAGCCCTGACCAGCCCTTCCTCCGGCTGAAGTCTGACTGTGAATTCAGTTTGTGCTTCATGTTGGAGGGTGAGCCCCACTGTGTCCCTTTTACAGCCCTGCCTGAGGCCCAGAGCAGCAGTTAGGAGTGACCCAGACTGTCTGCTGCTTGTGCCCCCAGGAGGCCAGTGGGGACTGGCAGTGGGGAGGGCATTTCTGTACCCAGCCAAACACAGGGTAATAATAAAATCCAGACTGTTGGCCTCTGCCTGCTTGCTCTGTTTTCTTGTCTGCCCTTCTGTGTGAGCACCCCCTTCAGTGATGAAGCGCTGCGCTGTGGAGCAGAAACGTGTGGGGAGATGTGGAGACAGCTGCCTGAGGGGCGGATTGTGATGCCAGAAAACGGACTTTCTGTGCCCATGCCTTAAGCTGACTGCCCAAGTGCCTTGGCTGGGCTGCCTATGGCACAGTTGCAGCCCTGGTCGGCAGGAGCGGTGGGAACACTGGGGCATGGTGTATCAGGATGCAAAAGATACTTCTTTCCCCAAACTCATCTCCTCACTGCACCATTGAAGGCAGTTTGTTTGCTTGGCGTGCCTCATCCCCGGCTTCTCGGGGTTTGTGGGAGAGAGTTATGCAGAGGATGTACCAGTTGCCGGAGCTTTGGACTCCTGCAAAGCTGAGGAAGATGGGTGCCTGCAGATCAGCCCCACCTCACTTGTGTGGTCTCAGTTCGTCCCATCCCACCCCTTGGTGGCAAAGTTGTCACTCTAATTTTGGGGACAGGGCCTAGTTGTATAAGCAGTGCTGGGCTCCTGACTGAGTCCCGCTGAGTCACTGGGTTTATGGAATCCTGATTCAGGTCCCACCACACTGCCTTCTAAACCCAGATGGTGCTGTGCCCCCAGCCTATGCCCTGCTAAGGAGAGCTCATCTCGGGCTCCACAGGACAGTGCAGTTCACTAGAAAGACCAACTCTAAAGTTGAATCATCTCAACTGGACTTGCAGATGGCCAGAAGGTAAAGAACTGATCCTGTGCACAAAGGCCAAGACGAGGTGTCTACTGTGGGGCTCGGGGTGTCTCAGGGGAGCTGGCGGTAGTCACGCCAGGACCCTGAGTGGCACTGAGCTCTGACTTCTGGTTCTTCCCTCTAAGCAGGAAGGTGTAGATTCTGATAAAAACTACTTAAGACTCCAGGCAGAGGCAGGCGGATCTCTGAATTGGAGGCCAGCCTGGTCTACAGAGTGAGTCCCAGGCCAGCCAGGGCTACACCCTGTCTTGAAAAAAAGGGGAGGAGGGTTGCTGGAGAGATGGCTCAGTGGTTAAGAGCACTGACTGCTCTTCCAGAGGACCCGGGTTCAATTCCCAGCACCCACATGGCAGCACACAACGGTCTGTAACTCCAAGATCTGACACCCTCACACGGACATACATGCAGGCAAAACACCAATGCACATAAAATTTAAAAAGAAATTACTAGAGGTTAAAGATTCTTGCGGAAGGGTCAGTTTTACAGACTTGAAGACGCTGTTGTGTGTATCTAGGGGTTTAAGGAGCTGCACATACCATTCCAAAGTCCTCCCCTGCTCAGAGGCACACATACTATATACCCTTGATCTTCATGGCCCTCCACAAAAAAAAAAAAAAAACGCCAACACCCAGGGGCCCGCACTTTTTAGTCTGCGGTCTAGGCTTTATTTCCTAATCCTTGAGGATTCACTGTAAGAAGACAAACAGCAAAGCATCAGTTCCTGTGTTCCCCTCCCACAGGCACGGGTGTGGGCAGGCCTCAACTCTTCATAAGGAAAACCCAAGAAATAAATATCTAGGTAGGTCAGGGAAGGCAGAGGAGAAAAGGGCCACCTCTGCCCCACCCCCACCGCCCAACACCAGAGGAGGGATGTAGTTCTTGTTAGAGGTGCTGGAGAAGGAGGGGGGTGGGGGTTGTACTTTAGCCAGGCCTCTAGACGGCACACAGATCAGCACACTTGAGACTGAAGGGCCCAGAGATCGTCTCCAAACCACGTAAGTACAGGGCTGGGGTCAGGAGCAAGCAACTTAGCCAAGCCACCTGCCTCCCTTTACCAGTCCCACTGTCCTGTACCAGTGACATGCCAAGAAGGAACCCGAGTGTCCATCAGAGCGAAATGCTCGCAGTGGGAGACCGGCAGGGTGGCGAGTACCTGACCACTACTTGTTTCTAGAACCAAAGAGTAGCTGGCCTACGTCTAGACACTCCCCCAGGAACTGTCCTCGACTGCTCTATGGAAACCCATACAAAAGCCCAAAGCAGGTGCTGGGCACAGCCTGTGACTGGTTCATCAGGGCCCACGGTCAAGTGCCTAATCATGGGAGCAGACAGAAGTCACACCCCTAACTCTGGAGCAGCTGCAGGCCAAAGCCCACAGAGAGTGAAGGAGAGGGCACTTTGGGGAAACAGAGCTTAGGTTCTGAGCCATCCTCCCTTGCTCTCTAACCTGAACATAAAGGGCTGAGAAGTGTGTGGTGTCTGAAAGGCTACATACAGCGGGGCACAGGAAGGCATTCCGCCACCATAAAGCCACCGGTTGACATACACACCACCTTTCCCCTGCTCTGGGAATGGCAGCAAAAATGGTGAGCAAAGCCTCACCAAGCGCAGAGCAGCGCCTCCTCCCCAAGTATCCTTCACAAAGTCAAGACATGCTCCTGCAGGGGCTGGCCCCGGAACACTCCCCTGGAACACTCAGAGCTACAGAGCAGCCTCAGTTGGCCCAGACTCTCCCTGAAGGAAGGACCTCTGGGAGGTGCTGCTTCTGGCAGACCTCATGGCCTCTGCTCCCAACCAACATTTAGGCTGTGCAGCCGCTGGGCCGACAGTTCAGATCTTGGGTCTCCAGCCTTTGATGAACTGCATGATCTTCTTGACCTGAAGCTTGGTGAGATGGAAGTCGTCAGCCAAGATGTCTTCACTGAGCTGCACGAAGATGCTCCCATCGATGCGTTCTCGGGCAAAGAAGCTCACCACGTCCTCCGAGAGCCCAATGAAGCGCAGACTGCGCGAGACCTCTTCCAGGGAGAGTGCGGACAGGTCTGCTGGTGGTTGCCAAGAGACCGCATCCCGGACTCCAGCACCACAGGTGGCTCCCTCCCGGGGACTGCCAGGAGGCCCCTCCAGGCCCCCTTGGGTGAGAAAGAGTAGGGGTCCTCCTGCCTCGGGCCCCTGCAAGGCAGCTGGTGACAAGGAGGCGGGGACCTGCCTCAGCACCAAACCTTCAGGCTCAAAGGCCTTGGGAGGACCAATCGGTGAAAGGCAGGGTCCAGATCCAGGTGCCCCCACAGCTCTGGGCTCCTGACAGCGTAGCAGCTCCAACTCAGGAGGACTGGCCTGCCCCAGCTCAAAAGGGTCCAAAGGCTCCAGCGCTGGCTCCTGCCACTCAGAGGATGACAAGGAGGAGGAGAGAGCAGCCGAGTAACCTTGGCCCTGAGGGCCTGGGCCTGGGGAATGCGTGGGGCTGGAGGTAGCCAGGGCACCCAAACTGGATGTGGACCCAGATGAGGAGGCCGCTGGAGCACCTGAAGGATGGGCAGGCCCAGAGAAGGGGTTGAGCGCACCAAACGGAGCAAAGCGCTTCTGGGAATGGGAGGGCTTGAACAGAGGTGGGCAGCCATGGTAGTTCTTAACCACTGGGCTGTCGGCCCCTAAGAGGGAGGTGGTTCGACCACTCAGGGGCTCTGCTAGGGCTCTTGAGGCCTGGCTGGGCTGAGTGGTGGTAGAAGGCATGGGTCCTGGGGGCGGGCGGCTAGAGGATTCGCTGGCTTTGCAATCTCCCCAGGTGCAAGGATAGCAATAGAGGGAGTAGGCATCCGGTGACGGGGAACCGCTACCACTGCGGGATCCTGCCCTATAAACGGAGACAGACATGGGGTGGACACATAGGCAGAGAGACAGGTAAGTGACAGTCACAGGACCGACCGCACAGCCCTCGGCAGGAGACTACCCCTCTGCTCTCCTCCCCAAAGCTGGCCAGCCTGCTAACCCCAAAGCCTGAGACCCTCTTGAATCCCCGAGTTATGTCAGAACACGCCGGAGAAATTAAACTGAGAAGCACAGATTGGAAAACAGATGATCTCAAGGCTGAAGACCGGGGCTCAGTGGTTAAGAGCACTTGTTGCTCTTGCTGGGGACCCAGGTTCAATGCCCAGCACCCACAAGGTGGCTCATAACCATTCATAACTCCAGTTCCAGGGGTTCTGATGCCCTCTTCTGACCTCTATACATACATGCAGACAAAACACTCATACACATAAAATAAAATCAATAAATCTAAAAAGGAAGAAAGAGAAAGAATGAATGAATGAATGAATCAGGCAGCAGAATCCCAGCACAGAATGACCACCCACCACCACGCTGTGCATTTGAGCAAAGCCAGGGACCAAAGCCGTCACTCACCCATCCTGCAGGCCAGAGGAATAAAAGGAGGGGCTGGAGCTGGCCGAGTGGACCGGCTGCAGCTTGGGGAATCGGGGCGGCACTGGGGGGCTGCCTGTGGGCCTGCTGCAGCTGCTGCCACCCCGAGGAGGTACAGGAGGGGCGTGGAGGAGGCGACACTCTTCCTTTACCTGCAGACAGAAGGCGACTGCCTCACTAGGCAGCTGGCCCTCTTTACCTCACTTCCCAAGCAGGTCGGCCTGGGGGTCTGGCCCTGACACCGGTATGGCACCCAGCAGGGAGACTGCACTGCCTATAAATCAGCTATCTGCCTGGCCCATCTCCAGCCTATTTTGTCCCTCACACTCGGTCCACAGCAGTCCCCCCCCAGTCCACCGTAAATTCACTGTGAATGTTAGCAGATGGTGGAGGAGCAGATAGAGATTTTCCTTCTGGGGCGGGGGGGGGGGGGGGGGGGGTGGAGGGAGGGCGTGACAAGAGGGACCAACGGGAGGAACGAGATCTGCCACCTGGACCCCGTCCTTTCCAATTAAGTTCCCTGAAAAGTGTGCTAATCGGTGTGACTGATGAGGGAAATGTCCTGAAGACAAATAAATGGGAACCGTTAAAAGCTCTTCCTCAGCGCAGAACATCTCAGATGCTATAATGTGGTTCTAACTCTCAAGGAGTTTAGGGGTTGCTGGAAGTCACTTCCCATTTCCTACATTTCTGCACGTGGGAACTTTCCCTTCACGAAGGACTTTGTGGAGTCTGTGGGTAATCCTGTTTCCAGTTCACCCTCGATTCTCCATGCCTGGCCTTTCCCCTCTCCCTTGCCCCCTTCATTCTGCTCATCCTGTCACACCCCAGGGGCCCGGGTGTCCACACCTTTGTGGCCCTCTAAAACCTGCCCAAGTTCCCTCGAGGGCAAAGCAGAGCTGACTCACCGCCTCGGATTTGGGGGGGACAGGAGGCGGTGGTGCCTCGGGCTCATGACGTGGGGGTCCCACGGTCCCGAAGGAGATGAGGTCGGGCCCTGGCAGCGGCCGGGCACGGGCATCGGCGAGGTTCTCGGGGGCCTGGTGCACCCACAGCTCCTCGTAGGGGATCTCGGTGCACGCTGCCCCGGGCTCGGGCGCCCCTGCCCAATCGGGGCTCACGTACTCCTGGTCGCCGTCGCCGGACGCTGGCAAAGCCGGCCCGAGGCGACCCGGGGGTCCAGGCACGCGGGCGGGCCCGGGGGCGCGCGGTGCGGGCAAGCAGAGGCGCACGCGGCGGGGGCTGGCGCAGTCGTCGGCGAGCTCCGCGGGCGCCTCGCGCACCGCCGTGGAGTACTCGTCCGGATCGAAGCGCTCGCGACAGTAGGAGGCGCTGTCGCGCACCAGGCGCTCGACGCGCGGGTCCCCGGCCAGCAGGCCCTGCGGCAGAGCGAAGCGCGGCGTGTCGGTGAGCAGCAGGAAGTGCAGCGGCGCCGGGCCCTCGCGGCGCAGCGCCAGCCCCAGCACCACCGTCTTGGAGATGATGCTGACCAGCTTGTAGCAATGGCCCTCCCGCACCGGGTGGAGGTCGTAGGGGTTGCGCGGCGGCCGGCTGGGTACCAGCACGTTCACCGGCAGCCGCACGCGCTCGATGATGGCGCGCACCGTGTGCTCGCCCTCCTGCATCTGCAGCTCCAGCGGGCTGCGCGTGCTGAAGCGGCCCTGGCACTGGAAGGGCAGGCTCAGGCTTTCGTTGGTGCGGTGGTTCATGCAGATGAGACAGGGCATCTTGCCTTTGACCGGCCTGGCGGCCCCGCCGCCACCCGCCGCCGTCCCCACGTTCCCGGGGCCGCCCATTCCGGCCAGGGCCCCAGCGCGGCCCAGCTTGCGCAGGAGCGTGGTGAAGCGCGAGCGCTCCTTGGTGGTCTTGGCGCACAGAATCTCTGCCTGGCCCATGAGAGTGAGCTCGTCGCCCGCGTGCAGTGTGAAGTTGTACACCTCGCTGTCCTCGCTGAACTCACCGGACACCACCTGGGGAAGCCCAGAGACAAGGTGAGGCCCGAACCAGGGTCCCATGGAAAGTCACAGGCTGCTGCGCTGAGCTCCAAGCTCCGCGGGGACTCCAGGCCTTTCCTCTTCAGTTGTCGCTGACATAAGAGCAAGAGCACTGGACTGGGACTGGGGAGAAGCCGTGCGACTTTAACGTCTTTCCTGAGGTCCTTAGTTACCTCATACGAACCATTAGGATAGAGGTGTGTTTTGGAAGCACTCAATCATGGCAGATTTTATTAAGCCCTCTTGACCCCTTGGGGTGAGAACAATGCCTCACCCACCCATGACTACTGTAAAGAGAAAGGGACTGATGGACAAGAAAGCCACCCTGAATGTTCTCATCAGGTCGTGACCCCCTCCAACACCGTTCCTGCTCCACCATCTTCCGTTTTCGGTCCTCTGAGTCAAACAGACTGCTTTTTTTCTGGCATAGCCTGACCGTACCAAAGGGTGCACACACGGAAGCCACTCTCCCTCTCCTTCCCTCCCTCCCTCCCTCTCCTTCCCTCCCTCCCTCTCCTTCCCTCCCTCACACTCTAACCTGGGGGAAGGAGAGCTTGGGACGGTCCTACCCTGTGCCAGGACTGACCTTGACACTGAAGGTGATGGCTTCCATCACAAAGATGCGGTCAGGAAAAACACTGGCCACCTCCTCCACACTGCTGAAGTATCTCACCGGCTCCCGAACATCCCGAGCCTGCTCCAGGAGCTTGAACTTGCCTGCATAGGAGAGGGTCACGGGCTGCTGGGGGAGGCCAGGTCTGCACCCTGGGGACACTCAGGTCCCTGACTAACTGCTATCCTAAACTCATTAGTCCCTCTGAGAATTCAGGAATTCAGGCCGAAGGCGGAAGGCAGGTATACAGATATCTCATGTGAAGTGTCCCCCCTGCCTCACCAGCCACGCCCATTTTTGTGCCTACCGACTGAAGCTAAAAGAGAAGCTGAGAACAGCTCTGGCTTCACACCGAAGGAAGAGGCCGGAATGGGTGAGGGACTAACAGGGAGAGCCTGATGGAGAAAGGACAGTTTCCCGAGTTCTGCTGCATTCCCTCACTGGAGTTCACTCACATTTATGACACACACCCCTGTCCTGTCAGTCACTCCCACAGGCCCTCCAGAATGCACAGTTCTGTAAACAGTCTGCTCCCTTAAGGAATTCAGAGGGGCTGGAGAGATGGCTCAGAGGTTAAGAGCACTGGATTCTCTTCCAGAGGTCCTGAGTTTCAATTCTCAACAACCATATGGTGGCTTACAACCATCCATAATGAGATCTGGCGCCCTCTTCTGGTCTGCAGGCATTCATGCAGGCAGAACACTATACATAATAAATAAATAATTTTTAGGGAGGGAGGGATTAGGGAGGGAGGGAGGGAGGGAGAGAGAGAGAGAGAGAGAGAGAGAGAGAGAGAGAGAGAGAGAAATTCATGCATAGTAGGAGAGACAGTGAGTACCCAGTGATGACCATAGGTGACAAGTCCTGAGGCACACCTGTGAGAAAAAAGCTCCAAGAGAGAGACCTTCAGGGGAATCGCCCAGCTGCACCTTTCAAATGGACATTTTATTCTGTAAGAAGTGAGGGGGTTGGTGACATGGCCCAGCAGGGATAGTGTCTTGCAAATCTGAGGATCAGGGTTCAGATCCCCAGCACCCACATGGAAAGCTAGGTGGGCATGGCCGAAGGTCTGTAATCCCAGCTCGAAGGAGGTGGAGATGGGAAATGCTCAGAGCAAACCGACAGGCCAACAAGCAGAAGGGAGGAGCTGGGGGTTCAGGAAGAGATGCTCCCTCGGTATATAAAGTGAACAGCAACACCTGACGAAGACACCTGATGTCAATCTTGGGCCTCTGCACAAGTGTGCATGTGCACACACGTGCCCACACACTATTCTGACATACAGACTTGCAGGAACATCACATCCACATGGGTGTGTACACACACACACACACACACACACACACACACCACACTCTAAAACCAGGAAAGAAAATGAACGAGACCCCCTGGATGAGTTTGAACAAGGAAATACAGTGATCCAAGATGAGCTCTGGCAAGAATCGGACAAGCAATCCAGTAACAAGTCCTGGAGAAGAGCCAGGGAACAGCACACAGTGAGCACACCCATGGGTGACCCAGAAGGAAGACTCCTCGGTCCCCGGTGACTCAGGAGGGAAGTAAAGAAGGAAGGGACTGAGGATCATACACATGGTCCACTGGTCACTGTGGGGCTGGCCAAACCATTCCATGCGGGGAACCAAGGGGAAGATGGTGGAGGCAGATTCTGGCCTCAGGGGAATGCCACTTGCATGTGTGGGACACCACTTAGAGCCAGTGCAGCTGTGTGGGACAGGTATATTAGAGAAGTGGGAAAGAGGATCTTAACCCTTTGGGGACCCATGACCCAAAGAAATGCCCACACTGCTCCTGGTATAAACACACAGTGAAGAGGGTTCCCACCCTCCCCCACAAAGCCCAACCAGAGGGAGACCCCTGGTGTCTGAAGAGGCACTGGCCAAGGGCCAGGCCGAACCGCCAACATCCAGCACCCTGGAGCAAGCAGGTGTGAGGGTCCTGATCCAGCCTCAACCTCTCAGTCACCAGAGGGAAGAGGTGCCACAGCCCAAGCCATCCGGGATAAAATGAGGAGGGGCCAGCATCAAGGAGCAGGCACTCTAACGAGCTTGCTGTCTCCCCCTCTCCATATCCACACGAACCCCCCATACCTCAACCATAAGCATCCAGGCATGAAGAAAATGCCTGCTGCCCCTTGTGGCCAGATTTGGAGCCCAGTCTGGGTTGGATTATGGGAGGATGTGGCAGGGAAGATCGATGTAACCATGGTATCCAGCACCGCCCCCCTCAGCACACACACACACACACACACACACACACACCCCCGCCCTGCGCAGCAGGGCCACTTCTGCAGGGAGGGAGGGAGGAAGGAAGAGAGACCTCAGGGGAGTCGTGCTTTGGCTTCTAGAAACCTCTGCCCTACAGCTTCCTCTCCTGCCTCCCGCAACGGTGTCAGTGGCAAGCAAGGTCCACTCACTACAGGATCTGGGGACCATCGCACCCTGCAGTCTCAAGACACATCTGCACTATGCTGATGATCCTTTCCAGACAGAAGCATCCTACAGCTGCTCCCCAAACCCGACCCACAGCGAGCACTCGGTGAAGAAGAGGGGCAGTGACTCGTTCGCTGCTGCCTGGTTAGCACGAGGCCCGGTTCGGTACCCGACGCTGTTACATGGGACAGACCGAGCATAGACTTCAGAGTCGGATGCGGCGGAGTCTCGGCTGTGCCACCAACGGCCGTGTGAAATCACTTAGATCTGGACTTTGCTTTCTAGTATGTAAAGTGGATGCATTCTATGCGGCCGGTGTTGGAGTTGAGAGGAGAGGCTCACCTGACTCTACAAATAGCCGGTGCTTGGGGAAGGTGTCTGGACGGCACTGGCCTGGATGTCTCTAGACACCAAGTCACCCTGACTCCCGGCAGCCTGGAGACAGAGGGCAGCCACAGTGGCAGCGCCCCCAGTCCCACCCCTCCCCCGCTGGCCGCGCCTGGCCACAGCCGGCCTGGACAGTGCCATTATTAATTCATTGGGAGGGCTCAGCGTGGAGCCTGCACTCTGAGCCTCTTCGGAGGCCCAGCCCCCTCTTTTCACTCCTATGAAGTGAGTGAGACGCCCAGCGGAAGAGGGAGCTGGGGCCCCCCGCAGGCCCTGCAGGCCAGCTGTCACCCCACTGTCCTGTTCCCACCTCTCATGCTCACTAAGAAGGCATCAAAATGGACGGGGAAAAGGATTGGGGGTCTGGGGGCTTCCTTCCCTTCACTCACTGTTTGCTGGGAAGTCTGTGACTTGGGCTTTAAAAATACAACGGGAATGGTACCAGTGTCTGTGAAGGCTTTCCCAAACTGTTTCCCATCTCCGTGAAGGCTTTCCCAAATTGCTGGATTTTTTAGTCCACGAAGGCAGGATCTCCACCTGAGTCAATACCAGATTCTCAGTGAGGGGTGTTTCTAGCTTGAGCAGGCACCAAATTCTACAGCCAGGGCAGAACCCCAAGTCAGCCAGACTGTTGGGGCGGCTTCCTCCCTGGGGTGTTGGAAGTACAGAGGCCATCTCTGCACATATGTGGTAAAGAGCTCAAAGCTGGAGCAAGGTTTAAGCCTTGGTCCACTGACTCAAGGGAGGCTCAGGCCAAAGAGAGCAGGGGTAAGACTGTGAGCCTTCCTGGCTGCAAAGGCTGCAGCCCTTGTTGGGGGTAGGGGCAGAGCTGCTGTGCAGGAGAGAAAAACACAGAACTGGAGCCTCACTCTCCAGTTGTTAAAAGGAGCCAAGCTGTGAGAACAATTGATTGATCAGCCCCCAACCCAGGATCTGGAATGCACACTAGCTGTAGCTGCCCTGGGCTTGCATGGAGACATTTCTGGGACAGCTCTGGTACCTTGGGGACAACAGCCCTGTGGTGCAGGCATGGTGCAACCAGCAGAGCGCAGTGGTTAGGACACCTGGTTCTCGCCTTGACTTCTCTGAGTGGCGCGGTGACCCACGGCAGGTCACCGCCCTCCTGGGGCCCTTGGATTCATTAGCTGCAAAATGGAAGCGCTGCAATTTCCTGTGGCAGCAGATCCTTTCTTCAAACCAAACCTTTCATAAAACACAAACAGCCAGGCCTGGTGGCATGATGCAGGCCTGTGACCCGAACCACTCAAGAGCTTGGGGCATGAGTTCAAGACCTGCCTGGACTACAGAGCAAACTTAGGCAACGTATCGAGACCATGCCTCAAAATAAAAAGATCACTGAGATGGCTCACTGGTAAAGGGGCATGCAGCCAAGCCTACGGACCTGTTTTGTTCCGTGCCCCACATGGTAGAAGGCAAGAGTCTGCAAGGTGATCTCTGATTTCCACACATGCTGTCACACACGTGTGCAAAAGTGCACACACACATACACACACACAATGAATGAATAAAAATCTAACAAAAATTAAAACGAAAAGGTAGAAAGGAGGCTGGGGATGTACCTCAGTGAGGTATCTAGAGCACTTGCCTAGCATGCATGAGGTCTTAGTTTTAACCCCAGTACTGCAAACAAATAAAAAAATAAATATAAAACACATTTTTTTTTAAAAAGGTAGTTTGCAAATTCTTTAGGAATCTACTTCAGCACTGTTTAAAAAGCCAGTCCAGGAAGACCATAGTTTAACACAAAAGTGGGGAAAAGTGTAGCCAAGCTGAATGGCAGCCACAAATGGGCCTCAGCACTCCTCGGTACTAAGAAAACTCTAGCATTCATTTGAAAAAGTAAAAAGCAGCTCAGGGCACAGACTTGGTGCTCCCCAATTAGGGGTAAAGTTTGATGTGTAGGGCTTCGGGATGTGGGTATACATTGAGAGCTGTGGTGATGCACACCTCTAGTCCCCAGCACTTGAGAGGCAGAGGCAGACAGACCTCTGTGAGTTCGAGTCAGTCTGATCTATAGAGGGAGACCCCGTCTTTAAAAAAAAGAAAAAAGAAAAAAAAAGATGTGTATATCTTTAATCATTACTTTAAAAAATATTTAAAAATAAAAATAAAACGTGACCTAGTACCATGGCTCATGCTTATAATCAGTACTCAGGAAGCTGAGGCAAGAGGCTAGACGTGAGTTCAAGGCCAGCCTGAGCTAGATGGTAAAAACCTGTCTCCAAAATATAAAACAAGACCCCAAAGTCTATAAACCTGAGTACCACCTCTTCAGAAGCAGGTCTCCACAAACAATACTGATACTCCTAAGCCCTAACGCTAACCGTGACCCCCTAGCCACCACCCCCCTGGCATGTCCTAGCTCATCCCTGAAGCTCCACGGAAAGGTGGTCACCAATGGCCTCTCCTTACATTCCCCCTGCACCCTTGGTCCCCAGTCTCTCCTGCCTCCCCATGCTCAAAGACCCCCAGCCCTCTGGTCCTAGCTGGGCACACCTGGGTACTGCAGAGGGATGTCAATCTTGGGCCCAATGACGTAGTGGCCCTCCTCCAGGGTGTGGGCTGTCACTGTGGTCCACTGGCGGCAAGAGTGAATCAGCAGGATGTCACGCTCACTGACGCCCTCAGCATACTCCCCTGGGAGAGAGAGGAAAAGAAGAGGAAGGAAAGATGACAGAAGGTTAGGAGAGGAAGAAAGAAAAGACTGGGTGACCCCCACACACACCTCTTCCCCAGCAAGCCCCTGCCTGGGGATTTCACCCTGTGATCCCTGCACTGGTCAGCAACACGGGAGGAGCCAGGAGTGGGGCTGTCAGCTGTGGCCTCTGGGCTCCCCACGGGGCCTCCGCAGCTTCACATTCTCATTCCGCTGGGGTGTGGGCTGTCCCAGCCCAAGCTGGGGCTAGGGACTCCCAGCGGATGAGTCTGGGCCAGCCAGCTTCTGCCCTGCAGGCATGTTCAGGCCTCAGGAGGCACGGAGGAAGCAAGTTTAAGACACTGAGCTGAGGGCATGTGGGGACATGGGGGAGGGGGAACATCAGGCCAGGGCGGAGTAAAAAAGTCGGGTCTTAGAACCAGGCAAATTCACATCAGCAGGATCCTGCCTCGTCAGTGCCCAGGTTAGGCCCTGGTGGGGCATTGGAAAGACCGAGAAGGGATCTGTCCCTGTGGGTCCTGGCTATGAGACCTCATAAAGTCACTGTCCACTCAGAATGGCAAGGCTTACAGGAGCCCACTCCTGGATCTTTCAGAGAGACACTGTCTCTCCACCCACTGCCACAGAGTCTCATAGTCATGGGACCTCAAAGGATGGGGGAGTTAATCCCAGACACCCAAATCTCATCTCAAGAGAAAGTTGGGGTAGGATATATGGAGGGTTTAGGAAGCAGAACTGGGAAGGAGGAAGGAGTCTAGGCTGAGGAAATCAGCACTGGGGCAGAGGTGCTGGAGTTGGGGAGGGGGGGTCTGGGCCCAAGAGGCTCCATCCCCAGCAACCGTTTCCAGGGGAGCAGGACGAGCAGCCCAGCTTCCAGGAGACTGATGGGGGCGTATCCTGGATGCAGCTGGTGGGCACAGTGGGGGTGGGGATGTCTCCTTCCCAGCCCCCTCACACACACACACACACACACACACACACACACAATTTCCTACCAGCCAAACAAATGGGAAATGGTTTCACAGTGGGGGTTTCATAAAGCATGTCCGTATGGTGTGTTTGAATGGGTGTGGTATCCGGGGCCTCCAGGGGAGGATCTTCCACTCTGTGTGTGAGAGCATGCCAGGGGAGGTTTGCCTGGGACTTCCTCCTCAGCTCTCTAGCTCCAGGAAGAGATGAAGGTCTGCTCTCTCTAACTCTACAAGCTCTTTCTAGGCCCTAACCAAGTAGGTCCGACCCACTCTTCCATAGAGACACAGGCCAAAGCCACACAGGTATACACATCAATATCCAGGGGTCACCATCACCAACAAACAGCTCAAATGCTTATCACCCAAACAGCACAACTCAGTCGCAATATCCCACCAAGGGACCTTGCAAGGACACACCATTTCAAGTACACATTCACACTCTCATGGTGACCACCGTCATGACCACGCTGTCCCCGACAGCTAGCCTACCACACGCCATTCCTCATTCCCTCATTCAATGAATGAGTGTCCACGATCTTTGTCTGCCCTCCGCCAAAAGCCAGGAGCCCAGTGGAAGACAGGAAACTGACGATTATAATGGGACGCACAGGTGTCAGGGGACCGCAGGGGAGGCCTAGCCTCTACAGAAGAGCTCAGAAAAGAACCCAAAGAAAAGGGGTGTCAAAGAGATGCGTGGGAAGTGAGCAGGAAGAACCTAGGGCAGAATTTCCTATTCACAAGCACACACAGCGCAGCTGCAGACACAGTCTTGGGCTCACACGCTGAGTGGTGAGCGGGGGGTCCGACAAGAGCTGGACCGCCAGGTATTCCTGCCTAGTGGACCCGGACACCGATGTCCCACAGAGCCTGCTCCAGCCTGCCTGGTGCCCACCGTGCCCAGTTCGTGCTGTTGCTGGTCAGAGCAGGGGCTGCCAGTCCAAGAAGAAGACAGCAGAGTCCCATTAGCATTCAGGGAAGCGAGCGTGCCAACGCGGGCCAAACCCCTATTCTTCTCCCACACAAAACCCCCCGGCCTGGCTGCCAGCTCCGGGCTCCCGCCCCTCCCCCCAGCCAAACAGCTCCCCTTTCCCGCAACACGACAGTCCTCTCACTTTGCAGCCTGCAGGCTCTCCCAAATAAGGTCCCGGTCCCATCATCGGAACACCGGGGGACCTGCTGGAGAAATGGGAGAGGTGGGGGAGGGCCGAGGGTCCTGTGCTGGCGGGTGGAGGGGGGATGGACGCCTGGTGGGACCCGCTCACTCAGGCCTCCCCTGAGGGTAGCCTGCCCTTTACCAGAGGACCTTAGGATGATGCCAAAGAACGGTACAAGAAAGGTCCCAAAAAAGGGACTAGCGGGTGGTGGTAGGGAAAAGACTTATAGAGGTCCAAGGGATGCAGGGGGAGGAAGGCGAGAGGCTGGAGACAAAGAGAGCAAGGGGGTGCGGCTGGGGTAGGGTCTGACAAGCGCCGGGAAAGCGGGGCGCACCGACGGAGCGGCCCCGAGACTCAGCAGCGCTACTGGCTCCAAAGGGGACGGAAAACTTTTGTCCTAGCCCTGGCACCAGTTTCTAACCCTGTGCCCGGATGGGGCCCAGAAAGTGGTCCCCGGGTTCGGGGTCTCCGGTTGTCCCGGGAGCCGCCCCAGAAGGCAAGCGAGGCTCCGATCGCTGGAGACAGGGAGGGCAGGGGCTGCGTGCATCTCACAGCCCCCCCCCCCAGCTCCAGCCGAGCGAGGAGGCCCCGACTGTCCGCGATCCCCACCCCATCCCCACCCCCGTGCCCCCTTCCCCGGACTCCCCGTACCTGGCCCGAGGCAGGCGAGCGTGGGCAGGCGGCAGCGGCTGACGATGAGGTCGAGCGGGAAAGCGCCCATGCTCCAGCGCAGCCCGGCCAGCCCGGCCGCCAGCTTCTCCATGGCATGGGAGCTCTCCCCGGGGGGCCGCCGTCCCCGGGGCCTCGACGGCCAGTCCCGTCCCGCGCGGCTCGGGCTCCGCGCCCGCCACCACCTCCCCGGGCCTTAGCGGCGCTCCCCGCCTGGCAGCCCGGCCGGGCCGGGGGAGTCACGTGGCCGGCCTCCTCCCACGGGGCGCCGGCCCCCGCCCCTATCCCCGCCCCGCGCCCCGCCTGCCGGGCCTGCTCCCCCCCACCCCCCACCCCCGGAGTGCCCAGGTGACCGCGGGCCACCCGGCGCTCGGGGTGGAGAGGTGTGGAGGGGAGAGAGGGGGAGAAGAATGGGTCGGATGGGGCTCTGGCCCGGTGTCCCCTCGCGCCCTGCGGATCCAGCCCTGCTGCGGTACCCACATCGGCTCCTCCGAGCTGGTGGATGGATGCTCGGCGGCTGGGGATGCTTAGACTGGGGAGGAGCAGAGAGGGCAGGTGGCACTTGGGATCTAGGTTGTCTCCGAACCCTTGTAAGGGCACTTTCCGAATACACCCCACCCACCCTCACCCCACATATACACACCATCCAACTCTGTAGATGGGGAAACAGGTTCAGGCACCTGGGCCATTGGGGTCAGCGGCAGAACTCGTTTTTTAGTATGCACGTTCTCTTCTGCTTTCCCCATCGACTTTCATCCCCTCCTGGCTGCAGCTCAGGAGTTCCTTTTTCGGGGAGAAGCCTTTCCCAGAAGCTGTGCTGGCCTGTGGCCTCGCACCCAGCCTGAGGCTCACTCCGCCTCGGTGTGTCTGCGGCGCCCTCTGCAGGTGCGGGCGGGTCGTAGCTGAGTGGCCTCCACAAGAGGACCTTGGTCCTGAGGCTGGTTCTTAAAAGGCACCATAGGCTGGGCGGTGGTGGCGCACGCCATTAGTCCCAGCACTCGGGAGGCAGAGGCAGGCGGATCTCTGTGAGTTCGAGGCCAGCCTGGTCTACAGAGGGAGTTCCAGGAAAGCAGCAAAGCTACACAGAGAAACCCTGCTTTAAAAGAAAGAAAGAAAGAAAGGAAGGAAGGAAGGAAGGAAGAAAGAAAGAAAGAAAGAAAGAAAGAAAGAAAAGAAAAGACATCATGGACTCTAGCCTTGGCCTCCGCGCCCTCAGGAGGCTTCCATGTGTGTAGACACAAGCCCTTTCGTCTGATGCATCTGACATTGGGCCCAAATCCCAAAGGAAATAGCAGCAGATAACACCTTTAATTGTTTTTGTTTTGTTCCTTTGAGACAAGGGTCTCTCTCCGTCTGGGACACTCTCTCTCTCTCTCTCTCTCTCTCTCTCTCTGTGTGTGTGTGTGTCTGTGTGTGTGTGTGTGTGTGTGTGTCTGTGTGTGTCTGTGTGTGTGTGTGAGCTCGCGGGGGTAGTCTAGGTCGGCTCATTCTCTTCTTCTCCTGCCTTAACCTCCCTGAGTGTAATGGGCATTATAGCCCCGAGCCAGTGTCAAGAGCAGAACTCCCCGCCCCTTCCTTTTCCTTTTATTTTTTTTATACCCAGGGCCTGGCACATGCCAAACAGTGCTCTACCACCAAGATATATCCCCAACCCTTCTTTCACTTTTGGTCTTCAGACAAGGCTCAATAAGTTGCCCAGGCGGGCCTTGAACTTCCTCTCTAGCACAGCCAGCCCTTGAACTTTCAAGTCTTCTGCCTCAGTCCCCCAAGCAGCTGGGATCATAGGCTTGTGAGATCACACTGTAAAGGAACAAAGTCTGTCAACAGCTTCCTGTGCCCAGCTGACTGGTACCATTACCCACCTGGACCCACTTCGCCAGTTCACCCGGTTCAAAGCACTCTCCCAGCCTCCACTTCCCCCCAAATGGGCACTGGGAACCCATCCAGATCATCTTCAAGAGCAACCAGTGCTCTTAACTGCCAAGCCATCCCTCCAGACCCAATTAACTTAATTTAAAAAACTAAAGCATTTGTTGAATACTCTTTTCTAAAAATATCTTAAAGGGGGCAGGGCAGATGAAGGGTGGAGCTATAAAAAGTTCTTGGGAAATGAAGAGTTCACTTTTCCACCTGGTAGAGGATCTCTCTTGAATAGTGTGACCATATGTTGAGTAACAAACTCCTCCGAGATTGAAACATTCTATCCTGTAGAGAAGCTCCTTAAGAAAGAAGGCAAACAACTCAAAAGAACTTCAGGAAGTCCCTGAAACTGACCAGATTCATTAAGCCCCTCCCTGAAGCCAAGCTGAAAAGACTCAGACCCAGACTAGCTATTGGGAAGAAACAAAAACCCACTGAGGTTTAGACAAACTGAGGCACCAGGGGGGACACTCTCCAACCTGTTGAGCTGCCTGCAGGCTGTGCAGTGTGCTCCAGGTTCCCAGCTTAGTGAGCTGTCACCTGTGCTGGGGTGGGCAACCGTCTTTGAGTCATTTCTGCTCATAGAAGTAATTCCTCATCATATCCCTGTAAGTTACCCCAATAAAACTCATGGATCACCAAGCTAAACTTTGGTGGTATCTGTAGTTAGGTCTGTCCTGGGCTCCCTCAGTAGATGTGTGTGCTGTGTCTCCCCAAAAAAAGTTGTCACCCGACACCATAGGAGAGTTTATAAAGTAAAGGCCAGACCAACAGGCATAACCTAGACTCCAGACAGCATGTGTGAAGGGCCATATGGTCGCCTGACTGCCCACCCCTGGATGTAGGTGTCACATCTGTGGTAGCATCCTCATGTGTGTTCCTCACTGTGCAGAATGTTCAGATAGACCAAGTGCACATTGCATTTTCCAGCCTGGATTCTGGCATCAGCCATTTCTCCAGTGACACCTGGTCCTTTTAAGTAGGAAAAGTCATTCTGAATTCACACTCCGGGTGCTGGGATGCTCACTCTTTGGGACTGGGTATTGCTTCTAAGCTTTTTCAGTGAGCAGAGCCAAGGACATAGGAGTGTGTGTGTGTGTGTGTGTGTGTGTGTGTGTGTGTGTGTGTTATTTGAATTCAGGGTCTTGCGCAGGCTAGATGAGTGATATACCACTCAGCTACATCGATATGTTGCCCAGGCTGACCAGGAACTTGCTGTGTAGCTGAGGATTACCTTGACTTTCTGAGAAAGGGTCTCACATAGCCCAGGATGTATGAATTGCCTTAAATTCCTGATCCTCTCCTCTATCTCCTCAGTGCTAGAGTTATAAGTGTACAACACCATGCTCAGTTTTTTGTGGGGTTAGGCATTAAACACAAGCCTTTGCAGTTTCTAGGCAAGCACTCTACTATCTAAACTCCATCCTCAGCCCTAATATCAGGCTTTAAGAAAGAAATGTAAACTGGGTGTTGTAGCATAGGCCTTTCATCCCAGCACTTAGAAGGCATGGGCAATCAGATCTCTGTGAGTTCCCCGGTTTACATAGTTCCAAAACAGCCAGAAAAACCTTGTCTCAAGAAAAAAAAAAAAAAAAGCCAGGTGGTGGTACAGTCCTTTAATCCCAGCACTCAGGAAGCAGAGGCAGTCAGATCTCTGTAAACTCAAGGCCAGCCTAGTCTAGTCTACAAATCGAGTTTCAGGACAGCCAGACTATACAGAGAAACCCTGTCTCAAAAGAGTGAGTGAGAGAGAGAGAGAGAGAGAGAGAGAGAGAGAGAGAGAGAGAGGTAGCTAGGAGCCTGTTTAGAGGAGTTTTTGTCATATTTTAATTTCTTGTAATGAAGGGAATGTTAGAGTCACAAGGAGGAATAAAGATCCGATTCTAAAGATAACTAAACAATTCATGAAATCCTCAAGAGTTTTTGTCACTAGAGCTGAACAAATCAGTTGCCTGGATGTCTGATATAAGCTGGTCATTTGTTTTTTGGGGACTTTGTGGGGGAGGAGTATTGAGATAGGACCTTGCTGTGTATTCCAGACTGATCTTGAACTCATGATCTTCCTGCCTCACTATCCTGGGATTAAAGGCAAGTACCACTATGCCATCCAAGCTACTATTTTATTCAATATTATCTGGTATAGGTTTTTTTTTTATGTTTTTAAGGATTTATCTTTATTTTCAATTATGTGCATGTAGGTTCCCATTGGAGGCCAGAAGAGGGTCTCAGATGCTCCTGGAGATGCAGTCATAAGCAGTTAGAAGCCACCCAGCACAGGGCACTGGAAACTGAATTCATATCCTCTTGAGAAGAAGCACCCTGGCTCTCCAACTCTAAATAAAATGTTTTCATTTCAAAATAGTATTTAAACTTAAGAACAGTCATATGATTAATATGTTCCATAATAATATGTTTGTAACTTCCTCCTCCTCCTCCTCCTCCTCCTCCTCCTCCTCCTCCTCCTCCTCGATAGGGACTTTGTAACCCAGGCTAGCCTCAAACTCACTGTGTAGCTAAGCATAACCTTGAACTCCAGATCTTTCAACCCCCACTTCTTAAGCACTGTAATGTGGGGATTAAAGTGTGGTTATGTTTGGTGGTGGTGGCTGTGCCTTTAATCCCAGCACTCGGGAGACAGAGGCCAGCCTGGACTACAGAGTGAGCTCCAGGACAACGGGAAGTATGTAGTAAAGCCATATTTGACTATAAAGGTTATTTTAATTAAGTCCTGAGATCTTTTTAAAGACAGTGTCACCCTGCGTAGCTCCACACTCAAAAGTAGCCTCCCGACCTATGCTGCCTCAACTTCCCAAATGCTGGAATTACAAACACGCATCATCGTGCCCAGCTTTATTTATTCACACGCGCCCGCATTTGTGCATGCTTCTGTCTGTCTGTGTGTGCATGCATGCCCAGCAAGCATGTAGAGGTCAGAGGACAACTCTTAGGGAGTTGGTTCTCTCCTTCTACCATTGGTTTCAGGGTTGGCTTGAGGCTTAACAAAAGAATTAGACTACTAGAGCCATGCTGAGGCCAGAAGATGAAGCTTTTATTTAAAGCAGGAACTGCCAGTCTGCGAGAGAACAGCAGAGCCAAAGGGGGAACTGGGGTTTTCTAGGGTGATTTTAGTTGGGCAGGGTGGTATTCAAGAAGCTGTCACAGGTCACAGGAACTGCAGTAAACAAACGTTGCAGTGGGGAAGGGACTCTGGCCCTTAGGATAGGAGGAGGCTGTGTTCAAGCTGTTCTGCTGAAGTGAGGGGTCAGCAGGCTCCTGAGAAGTACAGGCCATTCGGCTTCCCTTTCCCTGAAGGAGCCGGGTCCCCCACCGGTTGTTCATCACAGAGTCTTAGGCGACTCCATCTCGGGACAGCGTACCAGATGGAAGCCATGTCATCAGGCTTAAGCATGGTCACATGTGGAGCCGTCTCCCGGGCTGCTGAGATACCTGTAAACCGAGACTTTGTTATCTTCTCATGGCTTGCTTTTAAATTGAGTTGCTCTTTTCAAAAGTTTCATGATCTTCAAATTATGAAATTCAAATTACTTCCCGATGAAGTGCTTCCTGCCGGGGTGTTCCAGAGTGTCTCAGAACGACACTTGCCTGGATAGCTGCTCAGGTGACTTGGAGTCATCTGGGCCCCCATGACAGCAAAGGATGAGGCAAAATCACCAAGATTCTTGGCTATCTGACGTGAACCACGCCGATGAACTGGTGAAGGACCCAACAGATTGCCTTTGTTGACGCAGACAGAGGCCCAATGAGTGCACCAAGGTAACCAGTCTTTGACAAAGGAGCAGAGGAAACTCAATGGGGACAGGCTACTCTACAGCACCTGTGGAAACGTGTATATAAAACCCAAATGCCAGGCAGTGGCAGCACACAACTTTGATCCCAGCACTGGGGAGGCAGAGGCAGGCAGATCTCTGTGAGTTTGAGGCCAGAATGGTCTACAGATCGAGTTCCAGAACAAACAGGACTTACATAGAGAAATCCTGTCGCAAAAACAAAACAAAAACAAACAAACAAACAAACAACAACAACAGCAACAGACATGGATGCAGAACTCAGGCCCTGGAACCCAATTCAAAATGGACCACACACCACAATGTAAAATGTGAAACCATCAGACAAGAAGAAAACATGAATGAGGATCTAAACGGCCTTGTGCTGGGTGATGACTCCTTATAATAACGTGATGCCAAAAGTTTAGTTCAGAAAAGGAAAAATTGTGAAGGTAGGGGGCTAGGGAGTTGACTCGATGGTTAAGAGCATTGGATATATATATATATATATATTTGGTTTTTCGAAACAGGGTTTCTCTGTGTAGCTTTGTGCCTTTCCTGGAACTTGCTCTGTAGACCAGGCTGGCCTCAAACTCACAGATTTACACCTGCCTCTGCCTCCCAAGTGCTGGGATTAAAGGCGTGAGCCACCACCGCCTGGAAAGGATTAGATTGAAAACTGTCAATCTATAGGGACTGGAGAGATGGCTCAATGGTTAGGAGCACTGGCTGCTCTTTCAGAGGACTCTGGTTTGGTTCCCAGCACCCACCTGGCAGCTCACATCCTGACTTGACACGGTGCAGACCAACAAACTCTACATGCTGACATCCTGGTGAATCACTTAAATCAGGAGAGGAAGTAGAAAGGGGGGAATGGAGCTGTTCTCACCCCAAAACAAACCAACCAAAAAACCCACAACAGAGACAATTACAATCAGACAAAAACAATCATCCGTTCTGCCTGGTGTACAGGGGACCCTGGCAGCAGGGGCAGAGGCCAGCAGCTACCAACCCTGACTGTCCTGCTCTAGTCTAGAAGGTTCCAGAACTAGAGAAGCCCTCCTTCCTAGTCACCTTCATAGTGACTGAACAGCTGTAGGGATGTCTTTTTGGTACATTGGCCTAGCCTTTTACGTCACAGTCTTAGCCTCACAAGCACACGGGAACACAGCTCGGAACCACTGTGAAATCACGGGCTATTGCCTGCCATCCTTGTAAGCCATGTGGTAGTGGTGCACACCTTTAGCCCCAGGATGTCTTTGTGTCTGTCTTCCTCTCTCTATTTACCCAGGCTGTGGTGCTATACACATGGAATCATGTAATGCCAGCGGAGGTAGAGGCAGGACAATCAGGAGCTCAGGGCCAGTCTGGGCAACGTTGAGACCTTGTTTCAAACTATCTGGTCAAAAGCCCAGGGCTATGGCTGCGGAGGTTATGACCCCAGGGGAACCTTTCCATCCTTCCAGCTGACACTAGTTTGTGTTAAGTTGACAAAACTACCCAGTATACCTTTCTTCCTTCAGTGTTTTCTGTATAGACTGGGTGTACACGCACATCTGGAAGGCAGAGGTCAACACTGTGTCTTCTTTGATTGCTCTCCGGAGGCTTTGTTTTTAAATTTTTATTTTAGTTAATTCATTAGTTAAAATTTTTTTTTCAAGACTGGGGGTTGATTATAGAGCCACATGCATGCCAGACAAACACTCTACCACTGAGCCATATCCTCAGCTCAGTTCCACCTTAGTATTTGATAGGGCCTGTCATTGAACCTGACCACGGCATGACTTACAGGTGTACTAGCGACTGAACTCGGGCCATTATGCTTGAATAGCGAGCCCTTGACTGAGTCATGTTCCCAGCCCCTCTCCCCTCTTCCTGGATACCATATCCTTCTGTCCCACTCTGATAGGTCACTCCTGAGGGGAGCCAGCTGCAGCGCCTCCCTGGTTTCCAAATCTTAAGGTTTCCTTTTTCTTGCCCAGGATTTCGTTCTGCTGGACTAGATTCCTAAGAAGAAGTACAGGGGAGAATAAAAATGTCCCTCTCTCCATATGTCTTTTTATTTTATTTTTTCACATCCGACACGGTCACTTGAAGGAGCGTTGACCTCGGGGGAAACACAGCCATTCAAATTCTCCTTCTCGTACGCAGCTTGCATGTCCCCCTTGGTTGGCATGTGCTCACAGAGCTGGAGGCTGAGTCTGTGAAGCATGGGGCTCCAGCATGGATAGCTACAGCCCAAGACTGTAGATATGGAAGACAACGGGCCAGCGAGAGGGCTCCACAGGCAGGGGACTTGCCGCAGAGCCTGACCTAGTTCAATCCCAGGAATCATGCGGTGGAAGGAGAGACCCAATCCTCACAAGTTGTCCTCCAACTTTGACTCGTATCCACAGTGAAATGGGTACAGACTAAATAACATCAAATGTAAAAAAGTTCCAACAAAACAATAGTATAACTCTTTTTCTTGCAGTTCTGAAATGCCATAAAGATAGTTCTTGGTGTAGGCAATCTTCTAGGTTGGTGTATGTGTGCGTGCATGTGTACCATGTCTTTCTAATCTTGAGACTAATGTCCCTCAACTCTTTTTGTCTTACCTTGCTGTCGTGGAATACCACAGACTGGGTAATTTACGTAGACCAGAAACGTACTTTCACTTTTGGAGGCTGGGAACTCAAGGTCACGAAGAAGCTGTCCCACTATGTCTTTAAGTGGTGGAAAGCCGAAGGGCAAGAGGAAGTTCTCTTCAGCCTTGTTCCCTCTTGTGGGGTCCCTGATCGACCTATGGGGGCCTGCTCCCACAACCTAATACCCTCTCCTAAAGGGCCGGCCTCTTAATCTCAGGCCATAGCACACCGTCTGCTTTCCTCTCTGTTTCCAGCTACTCATTTGTCTATGTTCTGAGACAGGGTCTCTCTGTGCAGCCCTGACTGTCCTGGAACTTGCTCTGTAGACCAGGCTGGCCTCAAACTCAAGAGATCCACCCGCCTCTGCCTCCTGAGTGCTGGGATTAAAGGTGTGTGCCACCATGGCCGGCCCTGGGTACTCAAATTTTACTCTCCAAATTCATCTTTGCCTTTTGCTTTCTCATTTAAAATTACATCTATGTACTTATGGTATATCTACATGTGTGAGCACACATGCCAAGGCTTTCGTGGAGAGGCTCTCTTCTTCCGCCAGGGATCAAATTCAGGTTGTCAAGCCTGGAGCAGATGTCTTTACCTGTGTAGCACCTTACCTGCTTTTCTTTGGGTTTTTCTGCTCTCTGTGTCCTTGTGTCCTTCCTGTTGGTTTTTCTTCCTCTTTTGCACTAGCATGAAGACCTGAGTAGGATGGGGTAGTGGTGCATGCCTGTAATCCCAGAGTTTGGGAGGTAGAGCAGGTGTGGTTCAGTTGGTTGAGTGCTTGTCGTGATACACATACCCTAAATCCTCAATGTGGTTTTTAAAATATAATTTATTTAACTTGATTTTATGTGCATTGGTGTAAAGGTGTCAGATACCCTGGAACTGGAGTTTCAGACACTTGTGAGCTACCACGTGGGTGCTGGGAAATTGAACCTGATCCTCTGGAAGAGCAGCCAGTGCTCTTAACTGCTGAGCCATCTCTCCACCTCCCCCACCTCTCTCTAGCCCCTTCTTCAATGTGTTTAAGGCAGCATTTCTCAACTTGGGGGTCAAATGACCCTTTCACAGAGGTCGCCAAAGGCCATCAGAAAACATAGGTATCTACATTGCGATTCATAACTAGCAAAATTATAGTTACGAAGAAGCAATGAAGATAATTTTATAGTTGGGGTCACCACAACATGGAGAACTGTATTAAAGGGTCACAACATTAGGAACGCTGAGAACCACTGGTTTAAGGTGAGTGTTTCACTGGGAATTGGACATTGGGAGTTCAGTTCCCAAAATGATCACCAGATGGCACAGTGACTCTACGGTTAATTTTATAGTCTCCACCCCTCCACCTAGCCTACACAACAGTGACAAGCCCCTGCGAATTCAGAAAAGTTGGAATGCTGTGAGTTATGTTTGTCAAGCAAGGAGCCCCCAGAGCTGGAGAGTATTTCTATTAGAATCTGGGGGGACTTTCTAGCCCACCCTTTATTCTACATTTGTCTTGGGTGCATGCATGCACATGCCTAATTCAGAGGACAAACTTCAGGCGTCGGTTTTCTCCCTCCAGTGTTTGAGTCGGGGATCGAACTCGGGTCATAAGGCTCGGCAGCAAGAGTCCTGACCCTCGGAGCTGTCTCGCTGGCCCCTTTAGAGATAAGGAATTGAACCGCTAGAAGAGTCCACTAATTTATCCAGCCACTGGCGGTAGTTAAGTTTGACCAGACAGTGGCTTGGATTTGAAAGTTCTTCTAGAGTTCTAACTGAAGCTGCCATTAAAAAGAAATACAAGCTGGGTGCAGTGACTCGGGCGTACAGTCTCAGCTATTTGGGAGGCTGAGGTGAAAGGATTGTTTGAGTTTTTAAGAGTCCAAGGCTGACCTGGGCAGGACAGCAATGTTCATCTCAAAGTAAAAAATTAAAAATAGGGTTGGGGATTTGGCTCAGTGGTAGAGCGCTTGCCTAGCAAGCGCAAGGCCCTGGGTTCAACCCTCAGCTCAAAAATAAATAAATAAATAAATAAATAAATAAATAAAAATAAAGCCAGGCAAGGTAGTGCACACCTGTAATTTCACATCTGAGTTGGAAGAGGGAGGATCAGGAATTCAAGGTCATTCTTGACGACATATGACACTATCTCAAAGGAAAGAAACAAACAAATAAGCTGTGCTGGTTTTTATTGTCAATTTGATACAACCTAGAGTCACCTGGAAGGGACATCTTAATGTTAGGTGGGTCCAAGGGAATGTTTGTGGGAGTTGTCTTGATTATTGATGAATGTAGGTGGACAAAGTCCATTGTGGGTGACACCATTCCCTAGTCAAGGGATCCTGAGCCACATAAACAGAGGCTAGCTGAGAATAAAAAAGTAGCCAGCGGGCAAATAGATATACTCATTTTTCTTTTACCTTGGCTGTGGACACATGACTAGCTGCTGGCGTTTCTGCCCTGACCTCCCGTCAGTGATGGACTGCAATCGGGACTTGTAAGCAATCAGGAATTGTAAGCACACAAATCTTTCAAAGGGCAATTAACTTAAAACCAAGAAAGTATGCAGGACCTGCCAGATGACATGGAGGCCAAACATGCTTTCCTCAGTGAGAGGTAGGAGGGAGGGCCAGACGCCCTGTTCTCTGATGGTGGGGTGTGGGCTGCTCTGTTTCTCTGCACAGCCCAGCCCTTCCCAAACTGCAATACAGGTCACATTCACTTGTCTGTTGTTTAGACGTGGGTTCTAGTTGTGCTGAGACTCTGTGTTTCACCACCACCCTTTTGGGGGGTTGGGGGGAGATGCTAAGATCAAGCCTGGGACCTTCAAGCGCTCACCACTGTACTGCATCCCTAGCCCTACAGTTGTGTTTTTCTTCTTTCTCTTCCTTCTTTGCTTTTGTGATGGAGAAGGACGGCTTATTGAAGAAGAAACTGTATTCTCCGGCATGGGAGTGAGCTCTAGAGAGCTGGGACAGGGCAGAGACTCAAAAGCAAGGGTACATTTCTAACAAGCTCCCTGGAGGTCCCAAGGCAGGTAATGTGAAGGGTGTAGCCGCCAGCTCCTGAACTTGGCAGCCTAGAGGGATCACAAAGGATGTTAAATCAAACAACACTCCCCTCCCCCTCCAACTACTAGCACCTGAGTCTCAGCCGAGCATTCTGCTTCAGATGGGCTAGGTACAACCATGCAGTCTGTGTTTTGTTGTTAGGCTGGTTTTGAGACAGTGTCTCGCCTAGCCCAGGCTGTCCTTGAGTTGGCTCTGTAGCCAAGGATGATCTTGAACAGGGATCACAGGTATTCACCATCACACTTGGTTTACGGGGTTCTGGGGATTGAGTCCAGGGCCTTGCACATGGTAGGCAAGCATCTCTACCTAGCTGCATCACAGTCAGGGTGATGAAAATGTTTCATTTGGGACTTGCATTTTCAGAGGGTTCTAGAACCTATAACCATCGTGGTGGGGAGCATGGCAGCATGCAAGCAGGCGTGGCCCCGGAGCAGTAGCTGAGGTCCCACATTTGATCCACGAGCATGAGGTAGAGAGCTAACTGGGAATGGTGTGAGCTTTGGAAATCTCAAGGGATACCCCAATAACACACCTCCTTCTCTAAGGCCACACCTCATAGTCCTTCCCCCAAAGTTCTACCAACTGGGGACCAGATATTCAGCTATGCAAACCTGTGAGCCATTCATTTTACATGTGTGTGTGTGTGATTTTATTTATTTATTATGCATGCAGTGTTCTGCTTGCATCCCTGCAGGCCGGAAAAGGGCACCAGATCTCATTACAGATGGTTGTGAGCCACCATGTGGGTGCTGGGAATTGAACTCAGGACCTCTGGAAGAACAGTCAGTGCTCTTAACCTCTGAGCCGTCTCTCCAGCTCCCTGTGAGCCGTTCTTATTCAAGCCACCACAGGAGAATGATACACATTCCCGCCAGTGTGTGTGGAGGTCTGAGGTTAGCTTTCAGGAGTCGGCTCTCTTCCACCACGGCGTCAAAGGATCACATGAAAGTCACCAGGCTTGTGCAACCAGGTAAGCCACCTCACTGTTGCCCAGGGGTGGATTTTTAAAGACATTGTCCTGTTGACATGTTCCATTACTGGGAAGTTAAGACACACACCCTTTCCTACTTTCCTGGCACCCTGGCTCATTATTTGGATCTCATCAACCAATATAACCACGAGACTCTGAACCAGAACCCATGGTAAGAAAGAAATGTAGGCCAACCAGTCCCCATCCCCAGAGAGCTCAGGCTCTGGTGGCAGCCACATAGGTCTCAGGGGAAGTAGCCTTCCTTGAGACTTGGTATCTGAGGCCATCAACAGTGTCTAAGGCCCAAAGTAGTCCAATTTCTGTGTTCCTACAGATGAAGTGTCTCAGTGTAACCATACACATATACATAGAGCCCCTTAGGATTACTTTGGGCATTTTTGTTTTGTTTAAAATGAGGTTCCTGTTGAACCCACTGTGGATCAGGTTGGCCCCCAACCTGTGCCCATCCTCCTGACTCATGGGACACTATTGCTAGGTATGATTACCTTTATAACCCACAAAAAACAAATGTGTAAACTAGATGGGGTAGCACATGTCTGTAATCCCAACACTTGAGAGGCTGAACTAGCCTGGGATACATATCAAAACCCTGTCTCCAAAAAATTTAAGAATAGACAATGAAGTTACAAGGCTAACAGCCCAGGAGCAATGTCTATTCTAATCAGAAGACAGAATGTCCTGGGGATCCACACTCACCTGCTAATCATACCTCTCCCTCTCTGCTAACAGCCCCACCCTCACTTTTGGGGTAATTGTTTCCTGAATTTTCTTTTCTGAACATAAACATCAGTTTTTTTGTTTGTTTGTTTGTTTGTTTTTGAGACAGGGTTTCTCTGTGTAGCTTTGCACCTTTCCTGGAACTCGCTTTGTAGACCAAGCTGGCCTCGAACTCGGAGATCCACCTGACTCTGCCTCCCGAGTGCTGGGATTAAAGGCGTGCGCCACCACCGCCCGGCATAAACATCAGTTTCCTAAGCACATTTCTATTCCACTTGCTTACCTTTCTCTTCTCACTGCAATGCAATCATTGGAGAGGCTGGGTCAAAAGTCCTGTGAACTCTTGCCAACTTGGATTTGGATTGATGTGGTTTAATCTGTTCCTCTGTCCTCATATTTCCTGCAATGTGGCATTTGGAATCAGACTACACATTTGATCTTCTTGGCATGGCCTTGTAAGAAGCATCTATTGGGCCAGTGAGGTGGCTCAGTGGGTAAAGGAGCTTTCTATCCAGCCTGATGACCTGAGTGCGATCCCAGGACCCACAAGGAGAGAACTGACTTCTCAAAGTTGTCCTCTGACCTCCACATCATTCTGTGGCACACTGGAATGAGTGTGCGCGCGCGCGCGCACACACACACACACACACACAAATGTAATAACAATTTTTTAAAGAGCATTTATTGGCATGTACACATGCAAATAAGTATAATGGCATTTTTAAAAAAAATATTTATTGTACTGCCCAAGAGGAGGAGGAAGGGTTGGAGGAGACGGAGGAGTCGAGGATATCACAGGAAAACCCACAGAATCAACTAGCCAGGGCTCCCAGACTGAAGCAACAATCAAGAACCTGTATGGGTTTGACCTAGATCCTCTGCATATATACTATGCTTGATGTTCTTGTGGGACTCCAACAGTGGGGACGGGCCCCCACTTCGACACTTTTGCCGGCTTTTGGGACCCTTTTCCTCCTTCTGGGCTGCCTTGAGCAGCCTTAATATGAGGGGAGGCACCTAGACTTATTGTAACTTGATATGGCATGTTTGGTTGATATCTCTGGGAGGCTTGCCCTTTTCAGAAGGGAAGGATTGTATCTGGGGGAGAAGGGAGGTGAAACTGAGGTCAGGATGTAATACACGAAAGAAGAACTTTAAAAGATTATTTATTGTAGGGGCTGGGGATATAGTTGTTGGTAAAGTGCTTGTCTATCTTGCATGAAATGAGTTTGGTCCCAGTACTGCATTACAAAAACAAACAAAAAGGAGCCTAGAGAGATGGCTTGGGAGTTAAGGGTGCTTGCTGCTCCCACAGAAGACCCTAGTTCAGTTCCCAGCACGCGCGCACGCACGCGCACACACACACACACACACACAGAGGACAGCTCACAGCCCCCTGTAACTGCAGCTCCAGATGTGACATTCTCTTGTGGCTTCTCCAGGCACTCGCATGCATGCGTGCACAGACCCACACAAATTAACAAAATAAAATGAAAACAAGAAACAGGTGTTGTGGCTTTTATGGATAATCTCAGGGTAGGCACAGGAGGGGGATGTCTGAGGCAGTTTCCTGCCCATGTGGAGTTCTGTGACAGCTGTCAATGCAGCAGCAAAGGGACTAGCACACACACACCCCCCCCCCCCCCCCCCCGCTAGCGGGAAGTCTGGTTTGATGGTCTTTTCCCTGACCCCCCCCCCCATCTTATTTGTGTGCCTACATTCATCCCATCAGAAGCCAGCTGGTCTCAATAAATGAGACCCTCTCCAGGGTCTTCCAGCAAAATGCAGTGAGGAGCCCCAGGCTGGCTTGTACCCCGACAGGAAGCTCCCTCCATCCGCCTCCACAACTATAACTACAAGCTGCAGGCGGAACCCATTCCTGCCTAAGCTGTGAGAGACCCGAGACTCCAGCCCAAGACCCAGACTCCCTCTGCAAGGGCCTTTCTCAGCTGGCTCCCCGGCAATCCGCTGAGAGCCTCTGCGCAGTAACCGACCTCTTGACTGGCACCCCGAAGTGTGAGAGCAGAGAGGGCTGTGGCACTTGCAGCTTCTCAGTTAGGCACCCTCTCGCTGCTGAGCTCTTCCAGCTCACCAGTTACCTTGGTTTCCCTTTGCTGTCCAACCAATCCATTCTTGGAGGAAGGGCAGCCAAGAATCCAATCGGAGGTAGGAGCCGGTCACCGCTCACTTCATTTGGTAGGTTTCATTACACTGTGCCATGCCCTGTGTTCAGGCCTCTGCTCTGCACTGAGCTTAGGAGCTTGCAGGCCTTCAGGCAGCTGTGGAACTCCTACAACTGGGGGGCAGGGGACATTGCTTCCTTTGGCTTCCCCCTGCACACATGCAACTCTGAGCTAGCAACTTGGCTCTGCTTTTATTTGGGACTTTGTGGGAACCTGGTTTCATTTAACACCACACCCGGCCACTCCAAGAGTCGCTAGGGGGCTGGGATGCAGCTCAGCTTGCATGCATAAATGACAACACCCTGGGTGTATCTCCAACACTGGAGAAACAGAGTGTTGCACACCTGTAATTGCTCTTCTTAGGAGGCAGAAGAAATCACAATCATCCGTGGCTGCCTAGTGAGTTCAAGACTGTAGCAGGCTATGTAAAAACCTCACTGGACTTTTCAGATCTAATGAAAATACCAAGCCCCCATGAAGTAAAAATTCTATCTATGGCAAGTCAAATCATCGTAACTCTGTAAACGTCACCATTTGGGGGTCTTGAAGAAATGTTGCTGGCTGCTTTAGTCATTCCTGTCTCACTGGCATCCAGTGAGGCAGGTAAACAATGGGACTGTGACGGGGGCACTGTCACACAGCAGCTCAATGGTGCGAGTTCCTCAGTCTTGCACTACTTCCCTTCCTTAGCTAACTGCTCCGATTTTAAATGACTACAACAGGCAGACATGGCCTCCTTTGGACTTGGGCTAGAAACCTCGCCCCTTACCCCAGCAAAGCACTCTTGCATCTTACTCCCCACAAGTCACACCGGACTACTAGTCAGTTACAAATCCCCTTAGTCCACCGAGGAAGCCGGCATGCGGCATGAACGTCATCCCTTCACCTTTTGGGCCATTTTTTTTTTTTTAAAAACTAGTACTAGTGTCCTGGCCACTACCAACTTTCTGTTGGTGGCTTCAGAAACCCATTAAGACTCTTGAAGGCCGGGCATGGTGGCGCACGTCTTTAATCCCTGCACTCAGCAGACAGAGGCAGGCAGGTCTCTGAGTTCAAGGCCAGGCTGGACTATACAGAGCGAGTTCCAGGACAGTCAGAACTTTACAGGAAAACCCTTTCTGTGACAGCTTTCCTTTCTGTCACAAAATGACTTTGACAAAACAACAGACCCCAATAAAACAGGGTGACAGGCACTGGAGGTTCCCACACCCAAGTAGGTTCACGAGACCCTCTTCACTAATCCAACTTTCTCTGACCTGCAACAATCCATTTTCCTTATCCAAAGCTCATGGATAGGTTTGTTGTTGTGGGGGGTCTTTTGGGAGTAGGGTGGAGAGGTCCTTTCTCTGCCCCCCAAGACAGGGCTTCTCTGAGTAAGAGTCCTGGCACTCACTTTTGTAGACCAGGCTGGCCTCAAACTCAAGAGATCCGCCTGCCTGTGCTTCCCAAGCGCTGGCATCAAAGGCCTGCAGCCATCACCCAGCAGCAATTACTTTTTGACACCGAGTCAAAACTTGCCCTAAACTTGCTATAAAAATGAGGCTAGCCTTGAACTCCTGATCCTTTTCCTGCACCTCCCATGTGGCAGCTATCAGACTACTTTTGCTTTCTCAGACAGTGAGTTTATGGACAGAGACCATACCCTTTCTTCCCCCACACCAATTTCAAAGGGACAACCAGAGGCTTCACCCTCAACATCAACAGGAGTACGTTGGGGTCTGGAAGAGGGGAGCACTAAGGACAGTCAGACGACTCTTAGAAACTACATTCTTCAGCAGAGACAAGCAGCCACACTCTTTTACTGACCAGGCCTTAACATGGGGGTGAACACGGCTTTCGCCAATACTTGGCCAGGCCACGCCCTGGGTCATCGTCTAAACACGGCCGCACCATCCTTCAGGACAGAGAGCCTACCGGGGTACCCTTGGTCATCCTCGGGTTCACTTGGCTCTTGGCACAGTGAATAGTGTGAGCTGGAGAGGACCAGGGAGGTCATCCTGTTATCAGGGTGATTCTGATTAATGTCCCAGAGCTCCTTGTGGGATTAAAATACAGCTCGCTACACAGTTCTTCCAAGCGCCTTCTGTTTTCCATACACAACAAAATGACTTCCCTTCTATCTTTACCATGTTTAACAGGATGCCCTCATGTACTGTTTTCAGAAGCAACCCTCCAATCCAGAAATAAATGAAAACCAAACCACACAGTTGGAAATCAAGTTTTGTTTTTATATGAACAGAAGTAGACCATCTAGAAATATTTCAGTTTATTTAAATTGTTAAGTAGAGTATGAAACCGAATTTGTAGCTAGTACCAGAGAACGGACTGAACTGTTGGTGTCTGGTGAGAAGAGACTTACAGAAAGGGACAGAGCCCTAAGAGTGAGCAAATGAAACTCAGGTTTCAAACAGATTACACAAAAGTTGATTTATACTCTGTTTCCCTTTTTGTTGTTGTTGATATTCAGAAAGTGCAGATTTAACAAAAGGTAGCCATTTCCTTTCTCTGTACAATGCCAATTATAATTATGCAAACAACAAAACTGTCAGTCTGTTAGCCAAAATCCCAGTGTGGAGCTGCAAACCTTAAGTCACTGAATCAAGGATTAAAGAGGTTTAAAGTAAAGCGGCGACTGCCACATTCCAGAGAGAGGGAAGAACACAAACAGCGAGGACCCGAAGACGGCAGGTTTAACCTACACTTCAAAAGCTTAGACACTGCATTCTTCAGAGTGGAAACTCCGGGATTATTTGGCAATGCTGCTTTTTACTAGTAAACAATGATAAAGTCAAGTGAGGGAGGAAAAAAAAAAAAACTAAGAGCCACCAGTGAGGCATATAGAATTGTCTTTAGGGCACTATCTGAAAAATGCATGGGTTCTCTTAGCAGATATGTCCCTATACTGTTTGTGTGAGCCAAGAGGTCATTAAAATGCGTGTCACAGAAATCTTTTCAATGGAAGCTGCTGTCCTAAACTCAGCCTCTGCTCGAAATGAATCATGCTATTCACAATTATTTCCACAAAGGTATCATCTTAGGATGCCAGCAGCATAGGGGACTTAGCTTACCCTGTCCTAATGAGAAGCGATGAAGCCAGACTAGAAAGAAGAAGAGAGGCAAGGGTCAGAAAGCCAGAGATCTCAGCTTTACATGAGAAGCCTTTCGCTGTCCTTTGTATTCTTTAAAAATCCATGGTAATACAAGTTTTCCAAGAGGATGTAAAGATGGGACAGTAATAATATTATAATGTATTTCTAAATCTTACAGTAAAGACAACTTAACACTGAAGTGTTCTTCAGAGGCCAAATCTCAATACATTTGGCAAACGTCACTAAGATCCACTCCTCCTTCGTGCTCCTTACATTTATTTCAGAACCAGTGTTTCCTGGCTACCCAACTGCCAGAGGAGTTGCCAGAGTGGAGACTACTCAAATTCAGGTTAAGAAGTTTATTCTAGGAAAGTGAATAGGATATATACCTAATTAGAAAGACAAACCACAACACCCTCCAAACACTAGTGCATGCAATTAACTCTTCCATTTCATAAACTCAATGGACAGACAGGGAGAGCAAGGGGGAGGGGAGGAACAGAAGGCAGACAGCGGGACAGGTCTTAGGAGAGTAAATGAGGGCCGACACAGATGAACTGACATCTGATAGTAGGCAGTTAGAATTTATCTTTCCGTTTACTTAGCAAGGTAAATCAGTGCTGTATGGTCAACTCGACAAACCTTTCATCTTTAAATAACTCAGACCAGGAGCAGTGGGCAAACAAAGCAGCATGCAGAAAGATGAGACGCAGGGACAGAGTGGCCGAGGGACCTGGTGGCAGGAATCGGTTTCGATATCAAGGCCACTGGAAACGAGACTGGAAACCAAGTGTCCCTTCTGTATCACCCTTTGTCCTCAGTAACTACTGTGAAAGTTACCGCCAGCAAACCCCAGCATCTGAGCGGGCTGATGCTGGATGAAATGTCTCCTGCACATGCTTCCAAACAAAAAAAGAAGAACCAAAGAAGTTCCTTTCCACATAAGGCACAGGACAAAATTAACCCCACGTACAGATTCAAGGCGAAAATGAGTGGTTCCTGGCTTTTGTTTCTTTGCTATCACGTCTATAGATTATAGGGACTCAAGCACATTATTCATGACAGAAAATCCCACTGTTGTACAAAATAAAATTGTTAATTCTAACTTTTATTCTTATACAATTTTGCAGAATAGAGTTGAAATGATTGCTATAGTTTAATGTTGATAAGAACTGGACTATAATACAACAGAAGTGCAGTGGTGAGCTGAGCAAGTACATCTGAAAATGAAGTCACAGACATGATTTTCTATACATTTTTGTTTGTTTGAAGAAAATTATAATAGTCCGCAAGCAGTCACAGATGAAAGAACAAATAAAATAGGTGGACTGAATAGTTAAGATGAGGAACAAAAAGGTCTGTTTAGAGTTAAAAATGGACAGAGGGCTTTATTTTGCAGCAAGAGGAGAAACGGATGGTGGATGGCGACAGATGGACAGGAGAGCTCAGCAGCATTTGCTCTTCCAGCCCGTCACGCCTCCTCCACTGCTGATGTCTACGTTTTCACTGTTGGGCTCTTTTACAGGGGTCTGCAACAACACAAGGAGGCAAGCATGAGGAAGGAGCCACTGGCACGGACAACAGACTCCACGTGGAGAGCCATCAACATCAGCTATACAACAAAAGGCGGTCACGGTCACAGGAGCTCGCCGCCCTCCCCCACCACACGAAGTCTCCACTTGGAAACTGTCTCTGGTTGACCTTTAGGTGGCCTCCTCCGTGGAGGGTGACAGACGTCTCTTGGTAACACTAAAGCATCTCAAACCATCCCTGCCTAACTCTTCTGGGCAGGTGTGTCAATAGAGTACTTAGTACTTAGCATCATTAAGCCAGGCACATGCTGGTAATCTCCAAACTCAGAAGACAGAAAATGAAGAACTCTAGGTCAGCCTGGACTACACAGCAAGACCTGTGTTTTGTCTTGAAAGGAAGGTGTTGCTAAGCCTGATGACTGAGTTTAGTCTTTGGGACCACACAATAGGATGGAGCTGACTCCTACACGCTGTCTCTGAGCTCCACAATGCGCTGTAGAACTTGTGCAAATCCTGTCCCTCCAAATAAAAACTATTTACAACTCACAAAAATCATTGTTAGGTCATGTCTAACTTTAGAGACACCAAGAGCCTTTCTCTGTTCAGTTATTTGCCTTTTCAAACAGGCTGCATGTACTGGTGGTGGTGGTGGTGGTGGTGGTGGTGCAGCAGCACACCTTTAATCCCAGCACTCAGGAGGCAGAGGCAGGTGGTCTTTGTGAGTTCAAGGCCAGACCGGTCTACAGAGCTAGTTCCAGGAAAGCCAGAGCTACACAGAGAAACCAAACAAAAAGACAATCTCAATCATGGGTCAGTGGAAGAGGAGGGGACGAAATGCAGTTACATAGTTGGGTGGGCAAGACTTAGAAGAAGCTCCAAGGACACACCAACATGTTAACTGCCTAACTCTTAGGGGTGGGCTTTCTCCTTTCTATCATTCTGCATTTCTCCAACATCCTGCACATGTTTCTTAAGAGTATCACAACAGAATTTTAAAGGCCAAGGAGTTGCAGGGGAGCAGTGTGAACCAGAGAGCAGACAGTGAACACCAGCGGCTACCACTGACTACCTCCTTAAGGTTCCACAGGTTTTCTAGACATCTAGTTCCAAGTCCCTTCATTCTGGAGGAGGAGATACTGATAATGGGTGATCGTCTAGGAATTACAGCACCCAAACCTTCTATGTGAACACAGTATGTAAGAGACAAAGAACACAAGGTAGTGGGGTGATGCCAGCATCCAGAAGGCTAAGACAGGAGAAACCAGAGCCACAGGACAGCCTGAGGTACATGTAAGACCCTGGCACAAATAAACAAAAATGACCCCTACCACCACCACCAGGACAAAATAATTCAAAAGTGTCACTGCATAAAAAAAAAACTTACCTTTCGGAGGATGTCTTCAGCTAATGTGAGGAACGCCTTTTCGATGTTTATATTTGCTTTTGCACTAGTCTCAAAAAACCTAATACCATGCTCCCTTGCGATCTAAAATAGAAGCAAAATAATGTTATGCAACTGCCAAATACAGGCTGCCAACTGTGGCAGTAACATGTTAGAGGAAATAATAATTTTACTCTGACGGTAGTGGTATCAGTTAGAATACATAACACAGATCATTTTAATGGGTCAAGACCTTAAGAAGAGAGGTAGATAATAAAACAACTCTCTCCACCTCAAGAGTTCATTTCAGATACTCTGAATCGGGTATTATGTCCTTACATTAAGAGTTCGGTATGATATATCTAATTTCCACCTGCCATGGTCTTTTAGTGATCAAACTTCAGAATCTTAATAATTGACACATTTCATTAAGTTCTAAGATGAAAGCAAAACCAATCACTGACATGCTCTTCTGTGCAGCTTACAGACACACACGAGGCAGGGGTGTGGCTCTGCCCCCATGTTAGCTATGCAGTGGAAAGGATTCCTACAGGGTAAGCCACTGCTTCCAAAGAGCCCTTTCTGGAAGACCCGGCAGAGCCGCCCAGTGCACCGCACCCACTGCAGTAGGAGCTCCGTCACCTCCACAGTCGACTCTTACCTGTTCTCCTTTGCCTTTAGGTACAACCCTCTTATCGTCCATGTCACACTTGTTTCCTAGTAACATTCTTTCCACATCTTCATTGGCATGCTGAAACGGGATAAAACTGTATTTTTGCACACTGACATGAATTATGACTTAGTATTCTCTGAACATGACTGTATGTTTCTTAAACTCACGTCCTTTTCCCTGTATCTGTGAGTGTGGCATGCATGGAAGTGCAGGGACACAGATCCACACATGGGAAAGAAAGAGCTTGTGCCTGGACGGGCTCCCTGCTGTGCACTTATATGCTTTAAAGTGCCACAGAAAGGACCAACAGTGGCAACACCGAGCAGGGACACACTGCTTAGTTAGTAAACATGTTCCTATTGGTGTGGGAAACCTTTGCAGTTATGACCTCAGCTCAGGCTTCCTTTCTTCCTAACTACCATCCCTCTTAGAAGAATTATCTATAGCAAAGCTAAGAAGAAAAGTACCTAAAAAATTGCTGACACTCACTTCTCAGCAACACCTCCATTTTTACAAGTCAAAATGGTATTAAAAATTCTTCATTCAGGCTGGAGAGATGGCTCAGAGGTTAAGAACACTGGTTGTTCTTCCAGAGGTCCTGAGTTCAATTCTCATCACCCACATGGCGGCTCATGATCACCTATAATGAGATCTGGTGCTCTCTCCTGGCATGCAGGCAGGACACTGCATACATAATAAAATTTTTTAAAGTTCTTCATTCATTAAATTAAATCTAAGCCAGGGTAGGAGAGATGCTCAGCAGTCAAGAGCACTGCTGCTCTTGCAGAGGAGCCAGGTTGATTCCCAGCATCCACACAGTGGCTCACACACACCTGTAACTCTAGGGCCAGGATACCTGAGGGCCTCCTTTGACTTCCATGGCACCAGACATGCAAACAGCAAACATACAAATGTGTAGGCAAAACAGTCACATACCTAAGTCTAAAAAAAAAAGGAATGGTGGAGTATGCCTGTAGTCCTAGCAGTTGGGAGGCGGAGATAAAAGAATCAAGGATTAAGGTCACAGAGTCGAGGCTAGCCTAGGCTATGTGAGACCTTGACTTAAAAGACCCAAACCCAAACCAAACAACCAAAACCTAAACCAAACTTTTGTGCAGCCAAGTGGCAGCATTAATTTCACTGTAGAAAAGAATTTCAGCATAACCTGGCAAAATAGCTTCTCTCCTCTTTGGGCTGGAGAGACAGTTCAGCAGCTAAGAGCACTCGATGCTCTTCCTGAGAACGCAAGTTCAGTTCCCAGCACCCACACCAGGTAATCACAACAACCACTTGTAACTCTAGCTTCAGGGTATCTGATAATCTCTTCTGGAGTCAGTGGGTACCCACACATGGTATTTACTCATACAGGTACACTCCTATAAGTAAAAACCATTGTTTAAAAAGAGAGAATCCCAGGACAAGTCAGCGTGAAACAGCTGAAGTTACTGAGATTGTGAACATACACTTAGGCACAGACGTTAGTAGAAAATGAGGCACTTGGGGAAGGAACTGTGCATAGCCAACTGTGGACATGAGTTCAAGAGTCACATTTAAGATGTTAACAACCATTAGACATTTGAGTTGTGTTTCTTTTTTTGTTTTGTTTTGTTTTTTAAGTGAAGTTTCACTGTGTAGCTTTGGGAGCCTCGAACTCATAGAGATCTGCCTGCTTCTGCTTCCCAAGTGCTGGGATTAAAGGCGTGCATCACCATGCCTGGGATTTTTTGATGGTTTTTAAATTACTTTGTTCTAAGGGACCTTCCACCTGTTTCCACCCCCTCTTTTTCTGTAAATGGCATCACAGGGTGATTTCTGAGACACACTGGATAGGATTACAGACTGGTAAGGTAAAACCACAGATCACAAGAACTAACAGGGAGCTAAGACACATTTTCATTGTAAAAGAAGTTTAAGTCATAAAATTTCCAGAAAATTACAAGCTAATATCTAGGAAAGGAGGAAGGCCACACATGGCTGCCTCACATTGCCTTAAGCACAGGTTGCTCTCATTTAAACCCTTACTGGGCTGTGGGTGTCTCTATACAGAAGAGTCTCTCTCTGTAGGGAACCCACATGTAAGCTATGTTGGCAGTCCCTTGGCAGAACTTCAACCAGACTGGGAGTTGGGGCAGCTTTCTCAACTCATGTCCCAGCAGGTGACCCCACTTTTCTCTCCTGCCTTCCAGTATGCGAAAGAGTGAAAAGGACTGGGGATAGCTCAGTTGGCAGACTGCTTGCCTGCTACGCAGGAAGCTGCAAGAGGCAGGAGGATTAGAAGTTCGAGACCAGTCTGAGATGAGTCAAAAGACGCCGACAAGACCATCCACAAAACAGACAATACTCGTAAATCACACAAAGAGCTTCAAGCCAATGAGACAATTCAGTGGATCAAGATGCTTGCTGTGAGCTGGGCACTGGTGGCCAAGCCTTTAATCCCAGTACTTGGCAAGTAGAGGCAGGTGGATCTTTGAGTTCCAGGCCAGCCTGGTTTACAGAGCGAGTTCCAGGACAGCCAAGGTTACACAGAGAAAGCCAGTCTCGAAAAACTAAAAAAAGAAAAAAGAAAAGAAGCCAAGCTTGCTGTGCCAGCCTGTTACCATGAATCAGGTCCCTGAAAGCCATGTAAAGGTGAAGGAGGTTGTCTTCTGACCCTACATGTGTGCCCTGACAAGCATAGCCCCATCTATACCAAACATGCATCTACACACCTCACACAAATATCTCTGTGTTTTAGGGAAGTAACATGAGATCAAGCCTCCCAAGAACTGGGTTAAGGGCAACTAACATCTTTGGTCTAAAACGCCCTTCCCTGAGTATTTCTACAGCCACGTAGTTACCCTGCTTCATGTAACCCTCCAAAGTCCTAGTGAAATGTCCATGTTAGAGGACAGCAATATGGCATGAGTAACAATTCCAACGGGAAGTCTCAAAGCTGTAGCCATGAAATAAATAACGCTTTGATATGTAACTTCAGCTTACAAAAAAACTGTTAACTTCACATGCATTTGGTACTACTTCCTTTTGGTTAGATTTACTGTGTTTATATCTAAACATGTCAAAATGTCAAGAACCAATATAACCTTTCTATAACTTAATCATTAAAAAATTTTAACTTATTCAATTCAGTGAAAAACAATCACCGCCAGTAGTTCTTATTATCTCGTACATACAGAACTCGTGAATGAAGTTTGAAGATCACTACTCAGCTGGCGAAGGAGGGAGGGTTAGGCACCTCCCAGTCTTACCTCATCTATGTTTCTAAGCCACTTGCTGATGTTCTCGAAACTTTTGCCATTGGTGATGTCATACACTAGCATGATGCCCATCGCTCCTCTGTAGTAGGAAGTTGTGATGGTGTGAAATCGCTCCTGGCCTGCTGTGTCCCTGAAACAAACAGTCAAGAATTGATTGAAGCATCTTACTATCACCACACTCCAAATAAAGGACAAAACTGAATAGTAGCAAAAGTACAGATTGAAATCCACTATTTACCACAAAGGGGAAACAGAACAAGCACCCATTGAACTCTTTGAGACAGACTGGCCTCAGCCTCCTAAGTGCTGGCGGCCCAGGAATGCCCAGCTCCATACTTAATAGTTGGAGGAAATTAATGACCTACTCACACTGAGCTGAAGGGAAGAAAACAGTAGCAAGTGACAAAAAATGTTTTGAAATTATTTCCATACCCACAAGCCATATAAGAACTCCTGGGTCCATTTTACTCAGTATCTTACCCCACAATAAAACACGAAAGCATGTGAAATTCTTAGACCATTAAAGACTGCTGTTTGTTAGTTTACTCACTCACTCACTGCAGCCTGGCCTGGGTCTTGCACATGCTAGTCAGGTAGTCCGCCACTGTACTACATCCCCACCTCCACGCTTTTCCATCTCATTCATTGTATTGAATTTTTAAAATTATTTTTATTTTTCTGTGTGTGAGTGTTTTGCCTGCATGTATGTCTGTGTACCACATGTATGCCTTGTGCCCATGGAAGCCAGAAGAGGGCATCAGATCTCCTTGGCCTTGAGTTAGTTAGTTATGAGCTGCCATGAGGATGCTGGGACTTGAACCTAGGTCCTCCAAAGAGCAGCCAGTGCTCTCTGTCACTGAGCCATCTCTCCAGCCCCTCTCTCACCTCTCTTTAACTTTTTATCTTATGTAAATGTGTAAGGGTTTTGCTTGCCTGGTACCTTTCAGAGACCAGAAGAGGGCATCAGTTTTTTTGTTTTTTGTTTTTTCCGAGACAGGGTTTCTCTGTGTAGCTTTGAGCCTGTCCTGGAACTCACTATGTAGCCCAGGTTGGCCTCGAACTCACAGAGATCTACCTGGCTCTGCCTCCCGAGTGCTGGGATTACAGGCTTGAGCCACCACTGCCTGGCTAAAAATTATTTTTAACTTACGTGTCTGAATGTTTTGTTGGCCTGCATGTATACGCAACGTGCGCATGCCTGGCGCCTGTAGAAGCCAGAAGAGGGAACCAGAACCCTTGGAACTGGAATTGAGGACAGTTGTAAGCCATGTGGATGGGTGCTAAGAACTGAACCTGGGTCGTCCTCTGGAAGAGCACTCAGTGCTCATAACACAGCAGAGCTGTCTGCCTGCTCTAACCACATCCCTTTCTAAAACAAGGCTTCACTACTTAGCCCTGGTTGGCCTCAAACTCAAGAGATTCTCTTGCCTCTGCCTTCCAACTACTGGGATTAAAGGTGTGCACCACTATGCCTTGCCCATAAAGTAACACAAAGGTATCTGTAGCACAGTAGCAAAACTATAACTTGACATTAGCATTATCTAAGACAGAATTCAGATTTCATTCTTGCCTTTTACTTACTTGTATATGTATAAATACTTCTTTGCACACTTACTACATGTTGGGGCTGGCGATATGGGTCAGCAGTTAAGAGGACTTGTTCCTCTTGCAGAGGACCCAGGCTCTGTTCCCAGCCCACATCAGATGGCTCACAACCACTTGTAACTCCAGTTCTAGGAGATCCGACACCTTCTTCTAACCCCCACAGGCACCAGCATGCACATGGTGTACATATACACATGCAGGCAAAAAAAAAATTATATTTACTTATTGGGGGTATATATATGTAGAAGGGCATGTGTACACCATGGTATATATGTGGAGGTCACAGGACAACTTTCAGGGCAGAATACTCTTTTTCCACCTTGTGGGTCACCGGATCAAACTCAGTTGTAATTGATGGCAAGTACCTTTATTCACTGAACCAGCTTCTTGGCTCCCTTTATTCTGTTTTAATATTCTATGTGTCTATGTCTTCCTCTTTACCATACAGTCTTGCTCTACTGCTGTTGAATAAAATACTTTAAAATCATTGGGCAAGCCAGGTGTGGTGACCCATGCTTTTAATCCTAGTACTTGGGAGACAGGGACAGGCTAGCCTGGTCTACAGAGTAAGAAGTAGTTCCAGGACAGCCAGAGCTGCTACACAGAGAAACCCTGTGTGTGTGTGTGTGTGGGGGGGGGTGGTGTGGTGAGACTTTAAACTCCTATGACTGATTCTTCTTAGTGCACTTTGTTAAAACTGTTTCGCTATACTAGTCTACATAATTTTAGAAGATGCTGTCTATGTTTAAAACAACAAAACCTCCTAGCAACCTTTGTCTTTTTGCAGTGTTGAAAACTGAACTCATGGCTTAAGTATGACTAACAAGAGATCTACCATTGAGATACATCCCACCCACTCCTTCCCTCAGCAAACAGCTATACAGACTATCTGCAGTTGCTGTTTTTCCATATACTTTTGTCAGTTAATTCATGGGAGCGGGCAGGGGTATGTTTGCTGGTGTGACATGCATGCAGACAAAGCACCCATATACATAAAATACATAAATAAATTTTTAAAATAAGCAAAATATATAAATGCATTTTTACAAAAATCTATGCTTACATAGTCAATAAATACTTAAGAGGTCCAACATCATCATCAAGCAGAAATGAAAAGTAAACCAAACTACAATGATAGCACTTCAACTTCTCTAGGATGATTATAATAAGAAAGGCATGTTGGCAAGGACCTACAGAAATTGGAACCCTCACCTGTTACTGGAAGCAACGTAGAATTATTCAGATATTTTAGCTAAGTCTGGCCTTTGCTCCAAGCATTAGACATGGGACTGGAGAACTGCTTCAGCAGTTAAAGTTTTTGCTGCTCTCTCTTTCAAAGGACTCAAGTTCAGTTCCCAGCACTTACATCAGGTGACTCACAAGTGATTGTCTATAACTCCACCTCCAGAGGATCTGATGCCTTCTTCTCCCTCCTTGGACAACACAGACACACACAGACTGATAGACAGACAGACAAACATACCCTCATACACTTCATACTAGCCCAGACGTGGAAAGGCAATGGTGCCTGTACGCATGTATAAACCAGATGAATCTTGATTGACATGCTAAGAGCAACAGCAGCTAGTCAAACTATCAGATATTACATAATACTAGACATAAGAAATGTCTAGACAGGGAAGCTAAGAGACAGACTGAGAACTAAAAGGTTTGGGAGAACAGGGTGTCAAAGTGCGGAGTTCCTTTTGAGAGTAAGTATTCTAAATCTGCAATGATGACTATACAATCTTGTGACTAAACTAAAAACCACTGAATTGGGCACTTTCACTGGTAAAATGGCATGTGAATTATGTCTTAATAAACCTACTACGAAACAAACCAAAAGTGCAGGCTTAAAAACTGATATTGAAAACCTTTAAAACAGGGCATGGCGGGAGAACAGAAACAGCTCAGCGTTAAGAGCGTGTACACAGTCACAAACCAGGGTCAGCTCCTGTTGTGTGGCTCAAAACCACCTGTAACTCCAGGTCCAGGGGACTGATGCCTGTCGCCTCTGCCGGCACAGCACATACCCACACATAGACATACTTACACATATTTTAAAATTTAAACCACAAGGAATGCTAGAGAATGACTGGGGGGAAAAAGAGAAGCCAGGCAGACTGGGGCTCTTCCAAGGGAGGAGCCAGCCACAATGACTGGCTACAGAACTTGCGGAGATTAGACCAAGACCAAGGCTACCAAGGTCCTGGAGGAGATGGATCCTTCTCCTTACCCCTCAAGAAGCCCCTTCAGTTTTTCCGGAGGGATGGGTGTCTTCAAGAGTGAGAGGTTGTTGGTTTCTTTCTTTTCCCATTTCCGTGTGTCTGTGGTGTGTGTGTGTGTGTGTGTGTGTGTGTGTGTGTGTGTAGGCCCAGGGTTGATACTGCTCTTCCATATGATTCATCAAGACAGGGTCACTCAAGCAAACTCAGAACTTGCCAATATGGCTAGTCTCCAGAGCCAGCTTGCTGAAGACCTCTTCTCTATCTTTCCATACTGGAAAGGCAGGCCAATGCTGCCACCCACTCAGTAGTTAAGTGGATTCTGGGGATCTGAACTCTGGTCCTCCTATTTGTACAGTAAAATCTTAACCATTGAGCTAGCTCCTCAGTTCCTAGGTTTGCCAGTGCAGAAACAGACTCATGATGGCAAGCAGACCAGGTTCAAGGCTGTTTTTCCACGAGGGACTGCAACAATTATGTTGTTCAGGGTGTGAATGCTCCATCAGCCACTGTCAACCATACAAATATTGTCCTGATCAACATTTCCATCATCCTGAGGACTCTAGAGTCCTTTGCAAGGCATTTGGTCACTGCAACTCTACTCTGGCACAGCCTCATCTCAGCCTGTGTATAAGAAACTTCCAATTTCCTATATTTAGTGATAAAGCCCTTCTAATCATGTCTAACACAGTAGGAAAAAAGCAGTGCTAAAATAAGGCCACTGTCTCTGGGTAAAGGATAAAGTCACCAGCACAGAGTATACAGAAGACTTTAGGATCCTCAGGATGATAGAATTGCTGGCCAGGAAAATGACTCTGTGGCTAACAGTTGTCTTTGTTTGAGACAGGGTTTCTCTGGGTAGCCCTAGCTGTCCTGGAGCTTGATCTGTAGACCAGATTGGCCTCGGACTTACAGAGATCTAGCTGCTTCTGCCTTCTGAGTGAGTGATGGGATTAAGGGCATATGCCACCATGCCTGGCTGACTTATTTAACATTTATTTTCCTATTTTTTGAGGAGAGGCAAATCTATGCCAAGACATACATGTGGAGATGAGAGGATAATTTGGGGGGGGGGGGGCAGGTACTGCCTTCCGCCATGTGGGCTCTGAGGGTCAAATGCAGGTTTTTAGGTTTGATGGCGCCTCCTTTCCCTATTGAGCCATCTCACTGAGCCTGTTTGATTTTTTTAAATTTATTTTATGTACATTGGTGTTTCATCTGCAGGTATATCTGGGCGAGGGTGTCAGGTCCTCTGGAACTGGAGTTACAGATAGCTGTGAGCTGTCATGTGGGTGCTGGGAATTGAACCTGGGTCCTCTGGAAGGTTAGTCAATGCTCTTAAGCACTCAGCCATCTGCTCCAGCCCCCACTGTGCCTGTCTTTAAAAACTTGTCTTCATTTTTCAGAAACACAACACTTAATTATTGCCTCCCATTTCTGTTAGAATAACCCAAGTTATTAATCTTTTAAAGTTTTCTGTGTCCCATTTTTGCATACTTCATACATTTACACTTTTCAATACGATTGTACCTTACCCAAATGACCTTGTGTGTTTTTAAATATGGTAGCATGTAGCCAGGGCTCTCCTGGAACCTAGTGTGTAGCCTTGAGTTCCTGATCATCTTGTCTCCACTTCTCCCAAACTGGGATTACAGATACCATGCTGGGCTCAATCTGGTTTCCTCCACCTATCCTTCCCTGAGTTCCACACATGGATTCTCATTACAATACCCAGCCTCTGCAGACTGGCAAGGAGCAGTGTATTTTTTTATTTTATTTTATTTTTATTAGTGTGTGCGTGCGTGCACGCAGGTACCTGCAGAAGCCAAAGGTATCAAAATTCCCCAGAGCAGGAGTTACAAGTAGTTTGTGAGCTGCCTGATGTAGGTGGGGGCAATTGAACTTGGGTCCTCTGCAGAAGTTCATGTTTTAAACACTGAGCCATCTCTCAAACAACTTACTTCAAACCAAGAGAAAAGGCTCCTTGCCTCACTACCTCTGGACTAACTGGCAACTAACAGCCCCTCTGCTCAGGGCTAGGGCTGACTATTTGCTGAATTTATTTTTAGAACTTCTCACACAAGTCCAAGTCTAACCCAGTGCTCTAGGATAACAACATATCGTTCCTGAAACGTTGTAAGACAGCACTTCCCAAAGATCCTGTGTACAGAGTGGCTATAGTCAGCAGAACCGGCTCCATCAACACACTTAAAACCAATAAGCCAAGCTGATGTTAAATATCTGACACTGTTGTCTTTACCAGTCTAGTTAGTGTGGTCGGGTTTCTAAAATTATGAGTCAGAGGCAGAACTTTCCCGAATAAAATAAAAGATGCACAGAGGAGAGAATGCTGTAAACACTATTATTCCCAGTGACATGCTGTAAAAGGAGTGCTACAGTCCTGAGGATCAAGGCAGCTCCTTCCCTCTCGACCCCCACTCGGGTTGGCGGAGCTGTGTGCTGGGGCACTCTCAGAGTTAATTCTATAGTCTAGGCACAGGGCACTCTCGGAGTTAGTTATACAGTCTAGGCACAGGGCACTATGGAGTCATACAGTCTAGGCACAGGGCACTATGGAGTTACACAGTCTAGGCACTGGGCACTATGGAGTTACACAGTCTAGGCACAGTGCACTATGGAGTTACACAGTCTAGGCACAGGGCACTATGGAGTCATACAGTCTAGGCACAGGGCACTATGGAGTTACACAGTCTAGGCACAGTGCACTATGGAGTTACATAGTCTAGGCACAGTGCACTATGGAGTTACACAGTCTAGGCACTGGGCACTATGGAGTCATACAGTCTAGGCACAGGGCACTATGGAGTTCTACAGTCTAGGCACAGGGCACTATGGAGTTCTACAGTCTAGGCACAGGGCACTATGGAGTTCTACAGTCTAGGCACAGGGCACTATGGAGTTCTACAGTCTAGGCACAGGGCACTATGGAGTTACACAGTCTAGGCACTGGGCACTATGGAGTTACATAGTCTAGGCACAGTGCACTATGGAATTATACAGTCTAGGCGCCGGGCACTATGGAGTAATACAGTCTAGGCACAGGGCACTATGGAGTTCTACAGTCTAGGCACAGGGCACTCTCAGAGTCATACAGTCTAGGCACAGACAGTGCGTAGGCTCTCAAGTCAATGGCTGTGTATTCCTTCCTGGAAGCCGCTGGCTGCTTGCTTCCGGAGGGCAGTCTAGAACGCTAAACAAATGGCAAAGGGGAGTCTCACCACAAACCGTAAGTAAACCTGCCACTTACCATATCTGTAGCTTGATCTTCTTGCCTTGCAGTTCAACTGTTTTGATCTTAAAGTCTATTCCTGTAACGCAGAGAGGGTAAATTACAATTGTTGCTTCATTCTTGGCAATTATAAAATTTTCTGAAGTCAAATGCTTATACCTTTGAAACCTGCTTGCTTATACATATACACTAACAGTAAATGCCACACAGGAATATACGTGTCCACAAGCTGAATTGAGTAATAAAAGACCCAGCCTGATAGGAACAATATCTATATAGAAAGAGCTTCTGCAAGTGAGGAAATAAGAAAAAAATTTAAATACTTAATATTTTAGTTGGGAAATTTAATGCCTATTTATTTAAAAATTATTTTTAATATATAGATAGGAAAATCCCTACTCACCTGCACCCCCACGTACTTTTTTTTTTTTGAGACAGAGTCTGACTCTGTAGCCTTCACTGGCGTGGGACTCACGATATAGACCAGGCTAGCCTCCAACTCAGAGAGCTCTGCCTGCCTCTGCCTTCCAAGTGCTGGGATCCCACACTCTTACTTACAGCACACAATGAACATGTACCACAATAAAATATGTTTACATGTATTGAAATCATACAATGTATGCATTCTGATCCCAAAGATTAAACTGGAAATCACTAACAAAAAGGCATCTGGGAAGATGATAAAACATTCAGAAATTCATGAGTCAAATTGGTCAGGATAAAAACATCACCCTAGGGGCTGAAGAGAAGGCACAGCAGTTAAGAGTATGGCTGTTATACAGAAGACCCAGTTCAATTCCAAGCACCCATATGGTGGCTCACAACTGCCTCTAACTCCAGTTACAGGGGACCTGGTGCCCTCTGCTGGCCTCCTCAGGTATTGCATAGATATGGGAGGTACAAAAAGTGGGTAAAAAAAAAAAAAAAACCCATACACACAAAATAAAAATAAATTTTAAAAAAATTAAAAAGAAACCTCATCCTAAGCGCTTTGAATTTCTTCCAGGACCACATTCAGTCAATGTTCACCACCCGCTCTAAAAAGCTTAAAACCAGAGAGATTGACTTCTGAACTGAAAGACGCATCAAGACATCATCCTGAATGAAGGATGCCTTACACCAAGATGCAGGAAACACCGGGGAAAGCTTACAAGGGCTTGCAGAGAAACAGAACAAGTCATATTACATCCAAAGCACCTGAGAATCAGGCCACTTGGTGCGCCGACCAACAGAGAAAGGCTTCCTTTAGCCACAGTTTTGGTTGAGTCGCCAGAGGAGCAGTCCCAGTGGTAGGAGCCTAAAGCAGCTGTCACATCACACCCCAAGCGGAGAGACATGGATGGACACGCCCCTTGCTCGCTTGTGCTAGCTCCACTCCTCCAGTTTGACAGTCCAGAATCCTCTGCCTGGAGAATGGTGCTTCCCACTGGGGTAGTCCGCCCATGTCAATAAACCTAACGACATGCCAACAGGACAGTCCAATGCGGACAATCCCTCATTAAAACTCTCTCCCCAGCTGACTCTAGGTTTGTCAAGTTGACGATTAAAGCTCACCATCACATTGTGCAAGCATGAGGTCCTGACTCCAGTACTCAAAAAGCCAAGTGTGGCCGGCAGCACGTTTGTAGCTCCAGCACTAGGGGGTTAGGGACACAGGTGAAGATAGAGGAGGATCCCAAGGTTAGTAAAAGATGCTGTCTCAGAAAATTAGACGCCTGGACACCACATTTACACATATGAACACAGACACACCAAGTATTTTCAGTGTGTGTCTAGCCAATACTAAATGAACGCTACTCTCAGACCTGAAGGATAACAAACAGTTCAGCTCCCGTGTGTTAGCTAGCACAGAGGTGCCTCAGAGAATGGCGCCACAACAGGGTGAGCTGCACAGTCTCCTAACCTTTTTCCACACCAATGACAGCAAACAATCATGGGAGCTGTTCAAGTGCAGGTAGGAGAAACATCAAGGGAACATTGAGCTCCACTCTCCTGGCACACGGCAGAAGGTGATCACACCCAAGGGTTTACCTGCACAGAAGACAGCCTGCTTGGAATACAGCTGACTCTTCACTTTCCCTGACCTATTGGCACCACCAGGCAGGAACCTTCTGAAAACTGACTAACTCTATTCAAGAGCAGCCTAAAAGTCATTTTCTAACCCTAAATTCCTGATGCCTATCTTCCTCTCCCTTTCTCAAAAGGACTGTTAAGCTTCAACCATCTGATTCTTCTTTGAATTTCATGCTTCTGTGTGGTTCTGGCATTCATGTGCACATTAATCTTTATACCCTTTCTCCTATTTCTCTTTGGGTTTCCTTCTACCAAGTGAAAGCATTCTGAGGCACAGTGTGAATTTCTCTACACATACATCCTGTAGACAGCCACAAGGAGACAGTTTTACCAAACCATGAGAGAGGGACATAGGAAAAAAGACAGGTCAAATTGGCCTGGAGAGCAATAGAAGTAAGTTATTTTCAAGAGTGGTGCTTCACACTATCAACCCTGCACTCAGGGGGCAGTTGAGCCTCAGCTACATAGCAAGTTCAAGGTCAGTCTGAGCTACAAGAGACTTGGTCTTTAAAAAAAAAAAAAAAGAGGAGGAAAAAGAGGAGGAGGGGTAGATTATGGAAGAGGAAATAGCAATACAATAAACAAGGTCTACTGATTCTGTTTGAGTTGAAGGAGAGTACCTGAAAATCTGGGTGACTGAAAAGAAGGGACTAAATTAAAGAAGAAAAAGAAGGAAACCCCAACTACAGTGCACTACTTGGTTAAGCCATGACCAAGTCTGTTGTTATTTGAGAAGAGAACAACAGGGTACCAGAAACGTCCTATGGCACTCAATTCCTATGTTCCACAAGAGTAAGAATGGGAACCTAAAAATTGTTGGGCTTTGTTTTTTGTTTTTTTTAAAGGTTACAGAAATACAGCCTACTAACAGAAAGAGCCAAAAACTGTCTGAGAAAGGCAAAACAAGGTGGGCACAGGGTAAGAACTTGTTGTACCTACTACATCAACAGAAATAAAAATTAGGCCAACCAAGGAGCCATATTTGCAAGTACACCCTCTCTCCCACATGGAAAATGTTGACTGGATCATCACTGTGTAAAAACAAAGATACTCATGTTTCTTAGCATGGCCACTCCAATTTTCCCCTGCAGTCACAATCTATTTGTTTTGAGATAGAGTCTGGCTATGTAAAGCTCACAATGGTCTCAAACTCTCTATCCTCTTGCAAGTGGCTAGAATTATAGGCGTGTACCACCAGCACAGCTTACAAAGACAACTTTACAGCTCCTAACTTTTTCCTAAGTAAATACTTTTGCTATACCAGCATGTAGTTTTTATACTCCCATATATGTCCAGTATATAGCTAAATGTGGAAAATTAACCGGAAAGGCTTAGGATAAAATTTAGGAATCAAGACTACAGAATTGGCTCAGCAGTTAAGAGCACTTGCTCTTGTAGAAGACAGGGGTTCAATTCCCAGCCACTCACATGGCGGCTCATGACAGTCTGTAAGTCCAGTTCCAGAGGACCCAATGCCCTCTTCTGACCTCTGTGGACACTAGGCACACATGTGATGACATATAAGCATGCAGGAAAACACCCATGCATATAAAATAATAAATCATCTTTTTTAAATTTAGGGACCAGTGTGGTGGTATTGTGTTCTCCAAAATACTGTGTGTTCCCTGAAATAAACTTATCTGGGGTCAGAGAACAGGACGGCCACAATATTAAACATGAGGATAGGCAGTGGTAGAACACCATGCCTTTAATCCTAGCATTCCAGAGACAGAAATACCTCTGGATCTCTGAGTTCAAGGCCACATTAGAAACTGCCAGGCATGGTGACACATGCCTTTAATCCCAGAAATCCAGCCTTTAATCTCAGGGAGTGACGGCAGAAAGTAGAAAGATATATAAGGCGTGAAGACCAGAAACTAGAAGCATTTGCCTGGTTAAGCATTTGGCTGGTTAAGCATTCAGGCTTTGGAGCAGCACAGTTCAGCTGAGATTCATTCTGGATGAGGACTTAGAAGTTTGCAGTCTGAGCAGCTGAGGAACTGTCGAGGAGAGGTAGCTGTGGCTTGTTCTGTCTCTCTGATCTTCCAGCATTCACCCCAATAACTGGCCTCGGGTTTATTTTATTAACAAGATTCTTTAAGATTCATGCTACAGACCAGAGCAAAAATAACTAACTAGCTCAGCTGCCTGAGAAGACAGGAAAGCACAATAACCCTCTAAGATGCTGCCAAGGGGAATAATCAGATTCTACTGCAATCCTGTCATCTGCTGAAAGAGACAAATACAGGATTTGATCCAATGAGCAATGTCTCCCAAATAGGTTATGCTTATGTAAAAACACACTCACAGAATTTTCTTTCTATTGATTCCTGAGATTCAGCTTACAAGAGTACTTCATTTACTACAGTAAACATGTGTATCAACAGTCAGCTGCTCAAGAGAGAAACCACATCAGAAAACGCACCTGAGCCACATATGGTGGCACATGCCCATGAGAGCATTGCTGGGGAGTCAGAGGCATGAGGAGCACCGAACATTCAAGGCCAGCCAACCTACCCGACTTCAGTGTTACACAAGCCCCATCCAGTGGCAAGAAGACTAAGCGCACCCTCCAGCCACTGTGCTGTACAATGATCAGCATAGGCAGCTAACAGTCAACACTTAAGGTTTTTATCAAGTAAAACCAAGTGTCTCTGAGAGGGATTAAAAATCAAATACAGTCACCTTTGAATGTCTCCTGGTCTAGAATTTAAGAAACCAGGTTCCAACCTCAGTTCTTTCACTAATAGCACACTAACAGTATTTCAAAACGGCCATTTTCTAATATGGACTTTTTTTTTTATCCTGTATGTGCATGCAAACGAGTGTCTTGAGAGTATATCAAAGGATAAGGATCCTTTCATACAGTAATAATAGCTTAATCAACATTGCACAGTGTGCTTAGCACTGCTCCAAGATGCTCTTTGCCTGGATTACCACTCAATGCTCTCAACAACCCTACTCCACATTATTATTCCCACACAATAAATGAGGTCAGAGTTGGGGGACATAATTCAGTTGTAGAGTACATGTGCAATGTACAACCCTTGTTTCAATTAAAGAAGGGGGGAGGAAATGTCAGGGAGCAGAGGCACGCACGCCTTTAATCCAGCACTTGGGAGGCAGAGGCAGGTGGAGCTCTGTGAGTTCGAGGCCAGCCTGGTCTACAGAGCTAGTTTTAGGACAGCAAAGGCCACACAAAGAAACCCTGTCTACAAACAAGCAAAAAGCTGCTCAAGCTTGATTCTCCTTACTGCTATCCTTGCCCAGACTCCCCGCTACTTCTGTCTTTATGGGTCGATCACAGCAGTGACTAGGAACTTCCAAGCCTTCAAGCCTCAAACTAGGATGGCATCATTGATCCTTTTGGCTTTGACACGCCCAAGCTTTCGGAACCAAGTAGCCCCTGGCTTCTCAAGATCTCCAGACAGCAACTGTGATATTATGCAGCCTCTAATCTAAACTAATCTAATAACCCATTTTATAATTATATACACATTCTACTGGTGCTGTTTTTCTAAATCCTACAACTGTTTTGTTATTCTTTGTTACTC